>NC_042993.1:10778738-11001238 GCF_901001165.1 Salmo trutta | reverse complement strand
TCATTCCAGAAAGACATGCCCCCATGACTCCATAATGACAAGCTCTATTCCTCTACTCTTTGTCTTCATTCCAGAAAGGACTAGCACTAATTCTGACGTTTGGTGCATTGGTGCATTAATGCCAATGAGACATTTGTGTGAAGATGGGAGTTAAGAGCAGAGATCTCAGGTTAGGATTGGCTGCTAAGTGCTTTTCTGGTGTGAGGAAGACGAGATCTGATGTTGTTCCTCAGGCACTTACAGGCAAAATAACAAGAGAGGATGAAGACCAGGGAGAAGATAACCAGGAACGTGATGTCAGTTTCCAGGATCCCTGAGAATAGAGGCATGGGGTTAGGGAGAGGTAGAGAGAGGTAGAAACAGAGAGAGAGAGAGATAGAGAAAGAGAGGTAAAGAGGTAGAGAAAGAGAGGTAGAGAGAGAGGTAAAGAGGTAGAGAGAGAGATAAAGAGAGAGATAAAGAGAGAGATAAAGAGAGTGAGGTAGAGAGAGAGAGGTAGAGAGGTAGAGGTAGAGAGGGAGAATGAGAGAGAGAGAGAGATAGAGAAAGAGAGGTAAAGAGGTAGAGAAAGAGAGGTAGAGAGAGAGGTAAAGAGGTAGAGAGAGAGATAAAGAGAGAGATAAAGAGAGAGATAAAGAGAGAGAGGTAGAGAGGTAGAGGTAGAGAGGGAGAATGAGAGGGAGAAAGAGAGGGAGAAATGGAGGGTGAAATCGAAAGCGCGAAAGAGAGGGCAGATAGAGGGTGTGAGATGGTGATGAGAGAGAGGGGGAGGGAGGGAGGGAGTGAGGGGAAAAGAGAGAGCAACAGAGAGACAGAAAGAGAGAGGTCATTAGAACATCAGAATAAGAGAGTAGCTTAATATTGTCATTTTCTAAACTGAGTCCCTTTTCCTTTTTACCCATTCCACTCATGTTAATCCATCATCATTAATTCATTCATCCATTCCTTCCTTATAATAATTTGTTCATTTTAATATGCTTTATTGGCCGTGTTAAATAGTGTTGGACGAGCCATTAATGTTCATTCTGTAATCTGTGTCGTTCTCACCAAACTCGTCTGCAGAGAAATGCTGTGTCCAGAAAGACTGGCCATTGGTCAGCTTCATCTCGTACTCCAGCTGCAAACCTTCTCCCTGAGAGACAGAGACGGAGAGGGAGAGACAGAGGAAGAGGAAGAGAGGGAGAGAGAGAGACAGAGGAAGAGAGGGAGAGACAAAGGAAGAGGAAGAGAGGGAGAGATAGAGGAAGAGACAGAGGGAGAGAGAGACAGAGGAAGAGAGGAAGAGAGAGAGACAGAGGAAGAGAGCTGGGAGTTAGATGGAGTGACAGTGAGCGCACAAAGAGCTCATTTCACAGAGAGGAGTTCAAAGCCTCTGGAGTTTGTGTTGTTGTGCTGTAAGTGAGAGAAAAAAACCTTTGATTTCATCTGCCAGCCAAGACTCCATCTCAGTACCTCCATCAGAAGAGTGAGGAGCATGAAGCGTGCACTGTCACAAAATCAATACTAGCCAGGCAGGACTGGGAGAGAAGGAGAGAGACAGAGAGCAGTGGGGAGACAGCCAAGACTGGGAGAGAGGGAGAGAGACAGAGAACAGTGAGAGAAGACATGCAGGACTGGGAGAGAAAGAGAGAGACATTGAGAGACAGCAGTGAGAGGAGACAGGCAGGACTGGGTTGGAGGGAGAGAGAGAGACATTGATGAGAGACAGCAGTGAGAGGAGATGAAGTGACGCAGAGAAAGAAGGCCACAGTAAAGGAGAGATTCAAAGAGTGAGTGAACAAGAAAGAGTAAGAATGAGAGAAAGAGGTGAAGAGAAAGAGAGAGAGTAAGAACTGAGAGAGGGTGGAAGGCGTGTATTATATTGGCAGTGTGCAGGCGAGGTATGGCGGGGTGAGACGGGGAGAGTCCCTGGGGCCATGTGGGCCGGTGACAGAGCTTTAACTTCAGTCCTACACCATTAGACATCATGTCCGTCAACAGCCCTCCACTTGCTGCCGTGACAACACAACACACTCTCCAGGAAACATCCGCTTCAATCCTGTCTGTCCCTCTTTACAAACACTCACTCTCTACTAACACCACAACACTGCCAGTCAGTGTGTGGATACACTGGCCCTGCCACAACACACAGGCGCACACACACACACTTGTGCATCCATATGCACACACAAAAGCACGCATACAGAGAAGATCTACACTGAGCATACCAAACACCTTCCTAATATTGAGTTGCACCCCCCCTCCCCCCCAATTCGTCAGGGCATGGACTATACTAGGTGTCAAAAGCTTTCAACAGGGAGGATCGCCCATGCTGACTCGATTGCTTCCCACACTTGTGTCAAGGTGGCTGGATGTCCTTTGGGTGGTGAACCATTCTTGATACACATGGGAAACTGTTGAGCATGAAAAACCCAGCACAATCATTTTTTGTTTTGCCCATTCACCTTCTGAATGGTGCACAATCCATGTCTCAATTGTCTCAAGGCTTAAAAATCCTTTAACCCGTCTCATCCTCTTCATCTACGCTGATTGAAATGGATTTAACAAGTGACATCAATAAGGGATCATAGCTTTCACCCGGTCACCACATTCTTTTGGAGAGATTGGAAACCCAAATTGGTTTACATGGACAAGTTCTGGCCTGGTTTAGGTCTTATCTGTCAGAAAGATATTAGTTTGTCTCTGTGAATGGTTTGTCCTCTGACAAATCAACTGTAAATTTCGGTGTTCCTCAAGGTTCCGTTTTAGGACCACTATTGTTTTCACTATATATTTTACCTCTTGAGGATGTCATTCGAAAACATAATGTTAAATTTCACTGCTATGTGGATGACACACAGCTGTACATTTCAATGAAACATGGTGAAGCCCCAAAATTGCCCTCGCTAGAAGCCTGTGTCTCAGACATAAGGAAGTGGATGGCTGCAAACGTTCTACTCTTAAACTCGGACAAAACAGAGATGCTTGTTCTAGGTCCCAAGAAACAAAGAGATCTTCTGTTGAATCTGACAATTAATCTGGATGGTTGTACAGTCGTCTCAAATAAAACTGTGAAGGACCTCGGCGTTACTCTGGACCCTGATCTCTCTTTTGAAGAACATATCAAGACTGTTTCAAGGACAGCTTTTTTCCATCTACGTAACATTGCAAAAATCCGAAACTTTCTGTCCAAAAATGACGCAGAAAAATTAATCCATGCCTTTGTTACTTCTAGCTTGGACTACTGCAATGCTCTACTTTCCGGCTAACCGGATAAAGCACTAAATAAACTTCAGTTAGTGCTAAATACGGCTGCTAGAATCCTGACTAGAACCCAAAAATTTGATCATATTACTCCAGTGCTAGCCTCCCTACACTGGCTTCCTGTTAAGGCAAGGGCTGATTTCAAGGTTTTACTGCTAACCTACAAAGCATTACATGGGCTTGCTCCTACCTATCTTTCCGATTTGGTCCTGCCGTACATACCTACACGTACGCTACGGTCACAAGACGCGGGCCTCCTAATTGTTCCTAGAATTTCTAAGCAAACAGCTGGAGGTAGGGCTTTCTCTTATAGAGCTCCATTTTTATGGAATAGTCTGCCTACCCATGTGAGAGACGCAGACTCAGTCTCAACCTTTAAGTCTTTACTGAAGACACATCTCTTCAGTAGGTCCTATGATTAAGTGTAGTCTGGCCCAGGGGTGTGAAGGTGAACGGAAAGGCTGGAGCAACGAACCGCGTGAAGGTGAACGGAAAGGCTGGAGCAAGAAACCGCCCTTGCTGTCTCTGCCTGGCCGGTTTCCCCTCTTTCCACTGGGATTCTCTGCCTCTACCCCTATTATGGGGGCTGAGTCACTGGCTTACTGGTGTTTTTCCATGCCGTCCCTGGGAGGGGTGCGTCACTTGAGTGGGTTGAGTCACTGACGTGGTCTTCCTGTCTGGGTTGGTGCCCCCCCTTGGGCTGTGCCGTGGCGGAGATCTTTGTGGGCTATACTCGGCCTTGTCCCGGGATGGTATGTTGGTGGTTGGAGATATCCCTCCAGTGGTGTGGAGGCTGTGCTTTGGCAAAGTGGGTGGGGTTATATCCTACCTGTTTGGCCCTGTCCGGGGGTTTCATCGGATGGGGCCACAGTGTCTCCTGACCCCTCCTGTCTCAGCCTCCAGTATTTATGCTGCAGTAGTTTATGTGTCGGGGGGCTAGGGTCAGTCTGTCACATCTGGAGTATTTCTCTTGTCTTTTCCGGTGTCCTGTGTGAATTTAAATATGCTCTCTCTAATTCTCTCTTTCTCTTTCTTTCTTTCTCTCTCTCGGAGGACCTGAGCCCTAGGACCATGCCTCAGGACTACCTGGCTTGATGACTCCTTGCTGTCCCCAGTTCACCTGGCCGTGCTGCTGCTCCAGTTCCAACTGTTCTGCCTGCAGCTATGGAACCCTGACCTGTTCACCGGACGTGCTACCTGTCCCAGACCTACTGTCCCAGACCTACTGTCCCAGACCTGCTGGAACCCTGACCTATTCACCGGACGTGCTACCTGTCCCAGACCTGCTGTTTTCAACTCTCTAGAGACAGCAGGAGTGGTAGAGATACTCTCAAAGATTGGCTATGAAAAAGCCAACTGACACTTACTCTTGTGTTTCTGACTTGCTGCACCCTCGACAACTACTATGATTATTATTATTTGACCATGCTGGTCATTTATGAACATTTGAACATCTAGGCCATGTGCTGTTATAATCTCCACCCGGCACAGCCAGAAGAGGACTGGCCACCCCTCATAGCCTGGTTCCTCTCTAGGTTTCTTCCTAGGTTTTGGCCTTTCTAGGGAGTTTTTCCTAGCCACTGTGCTTCTACACCTGCATTGCTTGCTGTTTGGGGTTTTAGGCTGGGTTTCTGTACAGCACTTTGAGATATCAGCTGATGTAAGAAGGGCTATATAAATACATTTGATTTGATTTGATTAACCTGGTCACTCTGTCATGGAAAAAGCCGGTGTTCTTAATGTTTTGTACGCTCAGTGTATGTCAATCTGTGAGTGTATTTGTTATGTGTGTGTGGGGAGGGGGGGGGGTGGTGTGTGTCATCAGAGTAACAATGTCTGTGTGCGCTAGCCATCAGTGAGAAGTGAAAGGTCGGTGCTCACCCCACACTTGCTGAGAGCGATGTACCACCATCTCTCCCTCACCGAGCGGAAACTACGACCTCCCACACAACTCAGCACCTCTTCATCCCCCTCTCCTTCCACCTTAGAGACAGAAATAGCAGAAACAGAGAGAGACAGACTTAATATTTCAAAAACACATTGAATCAACACATCCTACCACATTTTCAATGAAGGAGTTACACCCAGACACCTCTGTCTCACATACACATACTCCTCACACCTCAAAATAGCTAGCTCTTTTAGTTATAACTGAATAGCTAAAAACAACCACAGTCCCATAGGCAAACATACAAGACAAGCCCACATGTACAGTGCCTTCAATAAGTGTTAATACCACTAGACGTATTCCTCATTTTGTTGTGTTACAGCCTGAATTAAAAATGGTTTAAATATATTTTATTCCTCACCCATCTACACACAATACCCCATATGGACAAAGTGAAAAGATGTTTAGACATTTTTACAAGTTTATTGACAATTAAATACAGAAATATCTCAATTACATATGTTTTCACACCCGAGTCATTACTTTGTAGAAGCACCTTCGAGGCGATTACCGCTTTGAGTCGTCTTGGGTATGTCTGTATCAGCTTTGCACATATGGATTTGAGGATTTCTCCAATTCTTCCTTGCAGATTTTCTAAAGCTCTGTTAAGTTAAATGGGGAGTGGCGGTGAGCAGCAATCTTCAAGTCTTTCCACATCTTCAAGTCTTTCCACAGGGACTCAAGTCTTGGCTGAGCCACTCAAGGACTTTCACATTCTTGTTCTGAAGCCATTCCAGAGTTACTTTGGCTGTATGTTTGGGGTCATTGTCCTGTTGGAACGTAAATCTTCGCCCCATTTTGAAGGTCGTTTGCACTCTGAAGCAGGTTCTCATCAAGAATTTGATTGTATTTGGCTCCATTCATTGTTCCCTCTATCCTTACCAGTCTCCCAGCCCCTGCTGCTGAAAAGCATCCCCATGGCATGAGTCTGACACCACCATGCTTCACGGAAGGGGTGAGGAGCTGTGCCTGGTTTTCTCCAGACATAGCACTTTGCATTCAGGCCAAATAGTTAAATTGGTCTTTTGCCTTATGATCTCAGTCTTTCATGTGCCTTTTTGCAAACTCCAGGCATGCTGTCATGTGCCTTTTTCTCGGGAGTAGCTTCCGTCTGGCCATTCTCCCATAAACCCAGATTGGTGAAGTGCTATAAAGCCTTCAAACTCAACTCTGGACCTCAAAGCCAATTCCACTGCATTTTTTCCTTGTTGCCATTTAATCAGGGACTGATTTGTGTAAAATTAACTTTCAGGTAGAACAGAAAACCAGCAGGCTCCGGACCTCGTAGGGATATAGTTGAATACCCCTGCTGTAGAGACTGTTGTCCTTCTGGCAGGTTCTCCCATCTCAGCCAAGGAACTCTGTAGTTCTGTCAGAGTGGTCAATGGGTTCTTGGTCACCTCCCTGACCAAGGTCCTTCTTGCCCAGTTGCTCAGTTTGGTCGGACAGCCAGCACTAGGCAGAGTCTGGGTAGATCCATATTTTTTCCTAATGATTTTCCTAATTTCCTAATGATGGAGACCACTGTGCTCTTGGAGCCTTTCAACACTAGAAATTGTTTTATACCCTTCCCCAGATATATGCCTCATCACAATTCTCCTTCAGAGCTCTACGGACAGTTCCCTGGACTTCATGGTATAGTTTCTGCTCTGACATGCACTATCAACTGTGCATGTCGGTGTGTTTTTCTAAACCATGTCCAAACCATTTTATTGGCCACAGGTGGACTCCAATCAAGTTGTAGCGACATCTCAAGGATGACCAAAGAAAACAGAATGCACCTGAACTCAGTTTGGAGTGTCATAGCAAAGGGGTCTGATATTTCATTTTCAATAAATTTACAAAACATTTCTAAAAACATGTTTTCACTTTATCATTATGTGGTATGTGTGTATTTTTATATTTAATCTATTTCATTTTGAATTCAAGCTGTAACACAACAAAATGTGGAATAAGTCAATGGGTATGAATACTTTCTGAATGCACTATATAAGACAGAGAGCTGTAGAGGAGGTTGTCCATGTTCTTACCACACAGCCAGACCAGGTGTAGCGTGTGGTCAGGTTGATAACCTGGTTATTCTCTGGCCTCAACACTGCCTCCTTCTGGTAGCAGTCCTGCGGTCAAGAAATAAGGTCAAGATTAATAAAGAAACGGTGTCATACACACATCACATTATGCACAGGTACTGGACGAACTAACCATAGAAATAGAATGAATAGAAAGGGCATCTCCATTCAAGTCAATGATGGCATAATCAGTGGACTGGCAGCCATTTTGAGTCCACCCATAGTCCCAGTTGGTATTAGATAGAACGTCGCAAGTAGAAAAGGACTCCCGTGGGTCTTGCAGGTCACGCAGGATTCCGGCAGGAATCAAAGTGATATTCTAGAGTCAAGATTGGGACAGGATGCGACAGTCCACAAGAACGGGCAGTACAGGAATAGTTTTAAACAGATTTTTTGGGGGGGGAGGGTTAGGCTCACTCTCACTCCTTGCTCCAGTTGTAGCCAGTCACTACTTTACCTCAGTTGCCAACGTACGTCAGTGAATGATGAAGCCTTCAAGAGAGGAATTGTAACATCTCATTGCTTCCAAGGATCCACCACTAACAGTAGAGCCATTTAAAAGAAAGAGCAATGTTTTGGCAAAATTTGATATATGCACTACCGTTCAAAAGTTTGGGGTCACTTAGAAATGTCCTTGTTTTCCATGAAAACATACATGAAAATAGTTGAAAAATGAATAGGAAATATAGTCAAGACGTTGACAAAGTTATAAATAATGATTTTTAATTGAAATAATAATTGTGTCCTTCAAACTTTGCTTTCGTCAAAGAATCTTCAATTTGCAGCAATTACAGCCTTGCAGACCTTTGGCATTCTAGCTGTCAATTTGTTGAGGTAATCTGAAGAAATTTCATCCCATGCTTCTTGAAGCAACTCCCACAAGTTGGATTGGCTTGATGGACACTTCTTACGTACCATACGGTCAAGCTGCTCCCACAACAGCTCAATAGGGTTGAGATCCGGTGACTATAATGGAGTGGCCAGCACAGACAGAATACCAGCTGACTGCTTCTTCCCTAATTAGTTCTTGCATAGTTTGGAGCTGTGCTTTGGGTCATTGTCCCGTTGTAGGAGGAAATTGGCTCCAATAAAGCACCGTCCGCAGGGTATGGCATGGTGTTGCAAAATGGAGGGATAGCCTTCCTTCTTCAAGATCCCTTTTACCCTGTACAAATCTCCCACTTTACCACCACCAAAGCACCCCCAGACCATCACATTGCCTCCACCATGATTAACAGATGTCGTCAAGCACTCCTCCAGCACTTTTTAATTTTCTCTGCGTCTCACAAATGTTCTTCATTGTGATCTGAACACCTCAATCTTAGATTCGTCTGTCCTTAACACTTTTTTTCCAAACTTCCTCTGTCCAGTGTGTGTTCTTTTGCCCATCTTAATATTTTATTTTTATTGGCCAGTCTGAGATATGGCTTTTTCTTTGCAACTCTGCCTAGAAGGCCAACATCCCAGAGTCGCCTCTTAACTGTTGACCTTGAGACTGGTGTTTTGCGGGTACTATTTAATGAAGCTTCCAGTTGAGGACTTGTGAGGCATCTGTTTCTCAAACTAGACACTATAATGTACTTGTCCTCTTGCTCAGTTGTGCACCAGGGCCTCCCACTCCTCTTTCTATTCTGGTTAGAGCCAGTTTGCGCTGTTCTGTGAAGGGATTAGTACACAGCGTTGTATGAGATGTTCAGTTTCTTGGCAATTTCTCGCATGAAATAGCCTTCATTTCTCAGAACAACAATAGACTGACGAGTTTCAGAAGAAAGTTATTTGTTTCTGGCCATTTTGAGCCTGTAATCGAACCCACAAATGCTGATGCTCCAGATACTCAACTAGTCTAAAGAAGGCCAGTTTTATTGCTTCTTTAATCAGGACAACAGTTTTCAGCTGTGCTAACATAATTGCAAAAGCGTTTTCTAATGATCAATTAGCCTTTTAAAATGATAAACTTGGATTAGCTAACACAACGTGCCATTGGAACACAGGAGTGATGGTTACTGATAATGGGCCTCTGTACGCCTATGTAGATATTACATAAACAATCTGCCGTTTCCAGCTGCAATAGTCATTTACAACATTAACAATGTCTACACTGTATTTCTGATCAATTTGATGTTGTTTCAATGGACACATTTTTTTGGTTTTCTTTAAAAAACAAGGAAATTTGTAAGTGACCCCAAACTTTTGAACGGTAGTGTATATTGAACAAAAATATAAACGCAACATTTAAAGTGTTAGTCCCACGTTTCATGAGCTGAAAAATAAGATCCCCGAAATGTTCCATATGTACAAAAAGCTTATTTCTCAACTTTTATGCACTGATTTGTTTACATCCCTGTTAGTGAGCCTTTCACCTTTGCCAAGATAATCGATCCACCTGACGTGTGGAATATCAATAAGCTGACTAAACAGCATGATAATTACACAGCTGCGCCTTGTGCTGGGGACAATAGAAGGCCACAACACAATGCCAGAGATGTCTCAAGTTGAGGGAGTGTGCAATTGGCAGGCTGAGTGCAGGAATGTCCACCAGAGCTGTTGCCAGAAAATTTGTTAATTTCTCTACCATAAGTCGCATCTTATGTCGTTTTACAGAATTTTGCAGTACGTCCAACCGGCCTCACAACCGCAGACTATGTGTAACCATGCCAGCCCAGGACCTCCACATCCAACTTCTTCACATGCGGGATCGTCTGAGACCAGCCACCCAGACTGCTGATGAAACTGAAGGGTATTTCTGTCTGTAATAAAGCCATTTTGTGGGGAAAAACTAATTCTGATTGGCTGGGCCTGGCTCCTCAGTGGGTGGGTCTATGCCCTCCCAGGTCCACCCATGGGTGCACCCCTGCCCAGTCATGTGAAATCCATAGATTAGGGCCGAATAGCCTGAGGCCACAGGACTCTTTTCAAAGGATCTATTACTCTAAGTGTGAGCATTGCGAACCGTAGGTTGGGAATTTTGACCTGGTTACATGTGCATTGAACAACACAGCAGCTTTTCGGAATGTTTTGTTATTTCTGTATAACAAACAAAAGTAGACCATGAAGTTAGCTCTTTTACAATGGAGGTCAATGGGAAAGAATGTTTGTTTCCCCCAATTTGTGGGTGTGGTCGTGGGGAATTCCTTTATATGATGTGAATATCTGAATATCAACTGGCTATGCCAGGAAGTAAAAGCAGGAAGTGTACCCTTCAAAATGTGCTGTGATTTGTTGAGTAAACTCAACTGATATTACAAAAAAAAAATTGGCTGTTTTCGCTGCATAACATGTAGAAGTTGTCCCTTTTCAGGTTTAGAAGACTGCTAAATGCTAACTCCTGTTTGTATAAGCTGGTTAGCATACAGAAATCGGTGGTGGTAGTCAGTCATTTGTAACTGTAATGCAGTTAGTTGATTGGTAACAATGACATAAACATGCATTGGGTTTGACATCCATACAAGCCTTATATTCAGATTTTTACCTCAACATAGTGTGAAATACACATGTAAACAATAGCCTAAATGTAGGATCATTTTGCTGGGGCGCAATGAGGAGACTCAGGATCTTTTGCCCACGGCCCTTTCCCCCACGCGTTTCATGGCAATTCCATTGTTTTGGTCGAGTTCGATTGACCTCTTTACTGCATCCATCAGTTGATAGAACATTCCAAAATACCATGGAAATTATTGCATCACAATACCAGGCAGTGATTGCGAGTGTACACATGAGTTTACCAGTCAAATTGCCAGGGTTAGAGCGTCCAAGCCCGTTCTATTCATTCTATTTCTATGGAACTAACTCCATATAAAGAAACAGAAATGCCTGTACACACAATGTTGCCCAGATCACAGAAGGAGCATGGTCAGGTAAAACAGAGCAGATGGAAACACACACACACACACACACACACACACACACACACACACACACACACACACACACACACACACACACACACACACACACACACACACACACACATATATATACACACAGGAAGACACACACACACACGCCAAGCGTGACACAGAGTAGTGGTTTCTCACCTTGTCCGGCTTCTTGTACACAGCTGGCCACTGAGAGCTGTCATCAAAGTAGAGTAATATATTCTGACAGCACCGCGACTAGAGGAGAGAGCGAATGAGAGAATGGAAGAGGGAAGGAATGGGAAAAGGAGGCCTAAGATTAACACCAGACTGCCTCAAAGTCTGCAGACCACTAACAGCAACCAGAGGAACACAGAAAGGAGGACAGAAATAAAAAAGAGGAGAGGAGAGGCCAGAGAGGAGCAGAGGAGAGGACAGGACAGGAGAGGGTAAATGTATGGAGAATATAACAGGAACAGACAAAGGTAGATACAACTACCAAAGACAGAAAGAGTGAGGAGAGAGAGGGAGAGAAAATGAATCAGTGAGGAGAGAGACAAGAGAGAGATGGACATAGAGGAAAGATGATGAAGGATGACTTGTAAAACAAAGTTTGTCAGACAGAAAATAATAAAAGAATAGGGTACAGGGGGACAATATGAGAGAGAGCAACTCACTAAGAGGGAGAGAGCCAACAATACTGATTAAACAAAATAAGAAAAGAGAATGATAGATAGGGGTTCAGTTGACCTATAACCTGACCTTTTGGTAGCGGAACCGGAAGTCCAGACGTCCAAAATCAGTGAGAAAACAGAAGCGAGTGAGGAACAACCAGTCCTGTTTAGAGTGGGGAACCAGAGACGGGCCGAGGAGGAGGAGAGAGAGAGGGGCATAGGGTAGAGAATGGGGAGAGGAGAGAGGGAGATGAAGGTGAGATGGGGAAGAGAGCAGGAAAACCTGGCTGTAATACTCAACCAGCATCATGTCAAGATATAGTGCTGATGGTATACAGTGCTTCACTGTCCTTCCATAAGGCACTGCAGCAGGGTACCAGTCAATGGGCTGTCCTGCAGATGTAGGCTGACAGACACATACACAGGCTGTATAGAATTTATCATTTTAAACAACACAGAAAAGGTTGAACTTACAGCTGCACTATATCTCATACATAGCGAGCAAATCCATAGCCATATGTCAGAGAGTAAGCCATCTGTAGTTAACAGTTAACACACTCAGCCATACAGTACCAGTCAAAAGTTTGGACACAACTACTCATTCAAGGGTTTTTCTTTATTTTTACAATTTTCTACATTGTAGAATAATAGTGAAGACATCAAAACTATGAAAAAACACATATGGAATCATGTAATAACCAAAAATGTGTTAAACAGATCAAAATAGATTTTATATATGTTATATTGTTTAAAGTAGCCACCCTTTGCCTTGATGACAGCTTTGCACACTCTTGGCATTCTCTCAACCAGCTTCATGAAGAATGCTTTTCCAACAGTCTTGAAGGAGTTCTCACATATGCTGAGCACTTGTTGGCTGATTTTCCTTCACTCTGCGGTCTAACTCATCCCAAATCATCTCAATTGGGTTGAGGTCGGGTGATTGTGGAGGCCAGGTCATCTGATGCAGCACTCCATCACTCTCCTGCTTGGTCAATTAGCCCTTTCACAGCCTGGAGGTGTGTTTTGGGTCATTGTCCTGTTGAAAAACAAATTATAGTCCCACTAAGGGCAAACCAGATGGGATGGCGTATCGCTGCAGAATGCTGTGGTAGTCATGCTCGTTAAGTGTGACTTGAATTCTAAATAAATCACTGACAGTGTCACCAACAAAACACCCCCACACCATCACATCTCCTCTTCCATGCTTCACGGTGGGAACCACATTTGCAGAGATCATCCATTCACCTACTCTGTGTCTCACAAAGTCACGGCGGTTGGAACCAAAAATCTCATATTTGGACTCATCAGACCAAAAGACAGTTTTCCACCGGTCTGATGTCCATTGCTCATGTTTCTTGGCCCAAGCAAGTCTCTTCTTCTTATTGGTGTCCTTTAGTAGTGGTTTCTTTGCAGCAATTCGTTCATGAAGACCTGATTCACACAGTTTCCTCTGAACAGTTGATGTTCAGATGTGTCTGTTACTTGAACTCTGTGAAGCATTTATTTGGGTTGCAATATGAGGTGCAGTTAATTCTAATGAACTTATCCTCTGCAGCAGAGGTAACTCTGGGTCTTCCATTCCGGTGGCGGTCCTCATGAGAGCCAGTTTCATCATAGCCTTGATAGTTTTTGCGACTGCACTTGAAGAAACTTCTTTAAATTGACTTACCTTCATGTTTTAAAAGTAATGATGGACTGTTGTTTCTCCTCGCTTATTTAAGCTGTTCTTTCCATAAAATGGACTTGGTCTTTTACCAAATAGGGCTATCTTCTGTTTACCCCCCTACCTTGTCACAACACAACTGATTGGCTCAAAAGCATTAAGGAAAGAAATTCCACAAATGAACCTTTAACAAGGCACACCTGTTAATTGAAATGCATTCCATGTGACTACCTCATGAAGCTGGTTGAGAGAATGCCAAGAATGTGCAAAGCTGTCATCAAGGCAATGGGTGGCTACTTTGAAGAATCTCAAATATAAAATATATTTTGTGTTATTTCATAGTTTTGATGTCTTAACTATTATTCTACAATGTAGAAAATAGTAAAAATAAAGAAAAACCCTTGAATGAGTAGGTGTGCCCAAACTTGACTGGTACTGTATATCAAGAGGCCTAACTTCCAGACCTGCAGTACTACATACTACATACAGTAGTACATACTGCACTTCAATGTATTTTATTGTCCTAGATTGTATTGTCCTAGGTTAAAGGTGTATCCATGACTACAGAGCAGTCACAAAGGAGGAGAGGTGGTGGGACTGGGGGCTGTGCCTGGGGTATATCATATGACTGCCCAAGGACTGTGAAAGACCCCCTTGTTAGGCTCAGACACACACACCAAACCTCCATTCCCCCCATTATTGTCATAGCAACTGACACATGCTGCCCGAGTTTGCAGCTGCCATAGAAACCATGAAAGTCACCGCACTCTCAGAAATACACACTCCTTTCTACTTCCTTCTCTCTTTCACATGCACACACGCGCGCACACACCCAACCCTGTAACTGAATCTGTGTTGCACAGACATATTAATCTAATTTTAGACCCTCCAGACCAAACAGGTTAACGTCTTTCCATTTGTATTGACCATCTCTCTCGCTCTAGCTGTCTTTCTGTCCTTCTGTATCTACGACCTCTTCTCTATTTGGCTGGGCTGTTTGGGGCCTGACGTTCGCAGCTGCTGAGCACTTCCGGCCATGCAGTCCTGTTTTACTCTGTTCTTACCCAATAACGTGGAAATGGTCATCAAAATTGTTAAAAGATAAGTAAAAAAATATTCCCCTTAAATGCAATAGTTGAACAATGGATAAAGATACTCCAAACTTTTCACATTTTTATAATCCATCAGATAATGAATTATAGCACATAATGAATAGAGTTCTGGGATTTCGGTGGGAATTCAGCTATTCAATCTATTGTATTTATTGTATTTTTTTTCTAAGAATACACTCATATATAAATGTTCTTACTGTATCAGGTATTTTTGTTATTTACAGTATATTTTGTGTTCAAATGAAGACAATACCCTACCTGTATTAACCTGCTCTGCCCACCCTACCTGTATTAACCTGCTCTGTCTACCCTACCTGTATTAACCTGCTCTGTCTACCCTACCTGTATTAACCTGCTCTGTCACCCTACCTGCTGTCACCTGTGTTATCTATCCTACCTGCTCTGTCCACCCTACCTGTATTAACCTGCTCTGTCTACCCTACCTGTATTAACCTGCTCTGTCTACCCTACCTGTATTAACCTGCTCTGTCCACCCTACCTGTATTAACCTGCTCTGTCTACCCTACCTGTATTAACCTGCTCTGTCTACCCTACCTGCTGTCACCTGTGTTGTCTACCCTACCTGTATTAACCTGCTCTGTCTACCCTACCTGTATTAACTTGCTCTGTCCACCCTACCTGTATTAACCTGCTCTGTCTACCCTACCTGTATTAACCTGCTCTGTCTACCCTACCTGTATTAACCTGCTCTGTCACCCTACCTGCTGTCACCTGTGTTATCTATCCTACCTGCTCTGTCCACCCTACCTGTATTAACCTGCTCTGTCTACCCTACCTGTATTAACTTGCTCTGTCCACCCTACCTGTATTAACCTGCTCTGTCCACCCTACCTGTATTAACCTGCTCTGTCCACCCTACATGTATTAACCCGCTCTGTCTACCCTACCTGTATTAACCTGCTCTGTCAACCCTACCTGTATTAACCTGCTCTGTCTACCCTACCTGCTGTCACCTGTGTTATCAACCCTACCTGCTCTGTCTACCCTACCTGTATTAACCTGCTCTGTCCACCCTACCTGTATTAACCTGCTCTGTCTACCCTACCTGTATTAACCCTGCTCTGTCTACCCTACCTGTATTAACCTGCTCTGTCACCCTACCTGCTGTCACCTGTGTTATTCACCCTACCTGCTCTGTCCACCCTACCTGTATTAACCTGCTCTGTCTACCCTACCTGTATTAACCTGCTCTGTCTACCCTACCTGTATTAACCTGCTCTGTAACCCTACCTGTATTAACCTGCTCTGTCTACCCTACCTGCTGTCACCTGTGTTCTCTACCCTACCTGCTCTGTCCACCCTACCTGTATTAACCTGCTCTGTCGACCCTACCTGCTGCCACCTGTGTTATCTACCCTACCTGCTCTGTCTACCCTACCTGCTGTCACCTGTGTTATTTACCCTACCTGCTCTGTCTACCCTACCTGTATTAACCTGCTCTGTCTACCCTACCTGCTGTCGCCTGTGTTATCCACCCTACCTGCTCTGTCTACCCTACCTGTATTAACCTGCTCTTGTCTACCCTACCTGCTCTGTCTACCCTACCTGCTGTCACCAGTGTTACCTACTCTACCTGCTCTGTAACCCTACCTGTATTAACCTGCTCTCTACCCTACCTGCTGTCACCTGTGTTATCCACCCTACCTGCTCTGTCTATCCTACCTGCTGTCACCTGTGTTATCTACCCTACCTGCTCTGTCTACCCTACCTGCAGTCACATGTGGTATCTACTCTACCTGCTCTCTACCCTACCTGCAGTCACCTGTGTTATCTACCCTACCTCCTCTGTCTACCCTACCTTCTCCGTCAACCCTACCTGCTGTCACCTGTGTTGTCCACCCTACCTGCTCTGTCTACCCTGCCTGCAGTCACCTGTGTTGTCTACCCTACCTGCAGTCACCTGCTCTGTCTACCCTACCTGCTCTGTTAACCCTACCTGCTCTGTCTACCCTACCTGCTTTGTCCACCCTACCTTCTCTGTCCACCCTACCTTCTCTGTCCACCCTACCTGGTCTGTCCACCCTACCTGCTCTGTTTACCCTACCTGCTCTGTCTACCCTACCCACAGTCACCTGTGTTGTCTACCCTACCTGCTCTGTTAACCCTACCTGCTCTGTCTACCCTACCTGTATTAATCTTCTCTGTCCACCATACCTGCAGTCACCTGCTCTGTTACCCTACCTGCAGTCACCTGCGCTGTCTACCCTACCTGCAGTCACCTGTGCTGTCTACCCTACCTGCTCTGTCTACCCTACCTGCAGTCACCTGCTCTGTCACCCTACCTGCAGTCACCTGCGCTGTCTACCCTACCTGCAGTCACCTGTGCTGTCCACCCTACCTGCTCTGTCCACCCTACCTTCTCTGTCTACCCTACCTGGTCTGTCTACCCTACCTGCTCTGTTTACCCTACCTGCTCTGTCTACCCTACCCGCAGTCACCTGTGTTGTCTACCCTACCTGCTCTGTTAACCCTACCTGCTCTGTCTACCCTACCTGTATTAATCTTCTCTGTTTACCCTACCTGCAGTCACCTGCTCTGTCTACCATACCTGCAGTCACCTGCTCTGTCTACCCTACCTGCAGTCACCTGCTCTGTCTACCCTACCTGCTCTGTCTACCCTACCTGCAGTCACCTGTGCTGTCTACCCTACCTGCAGTCACCTGCTCTGTCCACCCTACCTGCTCTGTCTACCCTACCTGCAGTCACCTGTGCTGTCTACCCTACCTGCAGCCACCTGCTCTGTCTACCCTACCTGCAGTCACCTGTGCTGTCTACCCTACCTGCAGTCACCTGCCATGTCTACCCTACCTGCAGTCACCTGTGCTGTCTACCCTACCTGCAGTCACCTGCTCTGTCTACCCTACCTGCAGTCACCTGTGCTGTCTACCCTACCTGCAGTCACCTGCTCTGTCTACCCTACCTGCTCTGTCTATCCTACTTACAGTCACCTGCTCTGTCTACCCTACCTGCTCTGTCTACCCTACCTACAGTCACCTGCTCTGTCTACCCTACCTGTATTAACCTGCTCTCTCTACCCTACCTGTATTAACCTGCTCTGTCTACCCTACCTTCTCCGTCAACCCTACCTGCTGTCACCTGCTCTGTCTACCCTGCCTGCAGTCACCTGTGTTGTCTACCCTACCTGCAGTCACCTGCTCTGTCTACCCTACCTGCTCTGTTAACCCTACCTGCTCTGTTAACCCTACCTGCTCTGTCCACCCTACCTTCTCTGGTTACCCTACCTGGTCTGTCTACCCTACCTGCTCTGTCCACCCTACCTGCTCTGTCTACCCTACCTGTATTAATCTTCTCTGTCTACCCTACCTGCAGTCACCTGCTCTGTCACCCTACCTGCAGTCACCTGCGCTGTCTACCCTACCTGCAGTCACCTGTGCTGTCTACCCTACCTGTATTAATCTTCTCTGTCTACCCTACCCGCAGTCACCTGTGTTGTCTACCCTACCTGCTCTGTTAACCCTACCTGCTCTGTAACCCTACCTGTATTCATCTTCTCTGTCTACCCTACCTGCAGTCACCTGCTCTGATACCCTACCTGCAGTCACCTGCTCTGTCTACCCTACCTGCAGTCACCTGCTCTGTCTACCCTACCTGCAGTCACCTGCTCTGTCTACCCTACCTGCAGTCACCTGCTCTGTCTACCCTACCTGCAGTCACCTGTGCTGTCTACCCTACCTGCAGCCACCTGTTCTGTCTATCCTACCTGCAGTCACCTGCGCTGTCTACCCTACCTGCAGTCACCTGCGCTGTCTACCCTACCTGCAGTCACCTGCTCCGTCTATCCTACCTGCAGTCACCTGTGCTGTCTACCCTACCTGCAGTCACCTGTGCTGTCTACCCTACCTGCAGCCACCTGCTCTGTCTACCCTACCTGCAGTCACCTGTGCTGTCTACCCTACCTGCAGCCACCTGCTCTGTCTACCCTACCTGCAGTCACCTGCGCTGTCTACCCTACCTGCAGTCACCTGTGCTGTCTACCCTACCTGCAGTCACCTGCGCTGTCTACCCTACCTGCAGTCACCTGCTCTGTCTATCCTACCTGCAGTCACCTGCCCTGTCTACCCTACCTGCAGCCACCTGTGCTGTCTACCATACCTGCAGTCACCTGCGCTGTCTACCATACCTGCAGTCACCTGCGCTGTCTACCCTACCTGCAGTCACCTGCGCTGTCTACCCTACCTGCAGTCACCTGCGCTGTCTACCCTACCTGCAGTCACCTGCGCTGTCTACCCTACCTGCAGTCACCTGCGCTGTCTACCCTACCTGCAGTCACCTGCTCTGTCTACCCTACCTGCAGTCACCTGCTCTGTCTATCCTACCTGCAGTCACCTGCTCTGTTTACCCTACCTGCAGTCACCTGCGCTGTCTACCCTACCTGCAGTCACCTGCTCCGTCTACCCTACCTGCTCTGTCTACCCTACCTGCAGTCACCTGCTCTGTCTACCCTACCTGCAGTCACCTGCTCTGTCTACCCTACCTGCAGCCACCTGTTCTGTCTATCCTACCTGCAGTCACCTGCACTGTCTACCCTACCTGCAGTCACCTGCACTGTCTACCCTACCTGCAGTCACCTGCACTGTCTACCCTACCTGCAGTCACCTGCTCTGTCTACCCTACCTGCAGTCACCTGCTCTGTCTACCCTACCTGCAGTCACCTGCTCTGTCTACCCTACCTGCTCTGTCCACACTACCTGCAGTCACCTGCGCTGTCTACCCTGCCTGCAGTCACCTGTGCTGTCTACCCTACCTGCAGTCACCTGCTCTGGCTACCCTACCTGCTCTGTCTACCCTACCTGCAGTCACCTGCTCTGTCTACCCTACCTGCTCTGTCACCCTACCTGCAGTCACCTGCTCTGTCTACCCTACCTGCTCTGTCCACCCTACCTGCAGTCACCTGTTCTGTCTACCCTACCTGCTCTGTTAACCCTACCTGCTCTGTCTACCCTACCTGCAGTCACCTGCTGTCTACCCTACCTGCTCTGTCTACCCTACCTGCAGTCACCTGCTCTGGCTACCCTACCTGCTCTGTCTACCCTACCTGCAGTCACCTGCTCTGTCTACCCTACCTGCTCTGTCACCCTACCTGCAGTCACCTGCTCTGTCTACCCTACCTGCTCTGTCCACCCTACCTGCAGTCACCTGTTCTGTCTACCCTACCTGCTCTGTTAACCCTACCTGCTCTGTCTACCCTACCTGCAGTCACCTGTTCTGTCTACCCTACCTGCTCTGTTAACCCTACCTGCTCTGTCTACCCTACCTGCAGTCACCTGCTGTCTACCCTACCTGCAGTCACCTGTTCTGTCTACCCTACCTGCTCTGGTAACCCTACCTGCTCTGTCTACCCTACCTGCTCTGTCTACCCTACCTGCTCTGTCTATTCTACCTGCTCTGCCTACCCTACCTGCTCTGTCTACCCTACCTGCTCTGTCTACCCTACCTGCTCTGTCTACCCTACCCGCTCTGTATACCCTACCTGCTCTGTCTATTCTACCTGCTCTGTCTACCCTACCTGCTCTGTCTACCCTACCTGCTCTGTCTACCCTACCTGCTCTGTCTACCCTACCTGCTCTGTCTATTCTACCTGCTCTGTCTACCCTACCTGCTCTGTCTACCCTACCTGCTCTGTCTATTCTACCTGCTCTGTCTACCCTACCTGCTCTATCTACCCTACCTGCTCTGTGTACCCTACCTGCTCTGTCTACCCTACCTGCTCTGTCTACCCTACCTGCTCTGTCTACCCTACCTGCTCTGTCTACCCTACCTGCAGTCACCTGTGATGTCTAGACAGCCTCATTAAATTACTGTTGTCACATTGCTTAATTAAAAAACAATGCTTATAGCAGGATGCCCTCGGATTCAAAAGTCCAACACATGGTGTAAAAATAAATGTAGCCCCCTCCCCAACAATACAAATATTTGTTTACGCCCACAAATAACAATAACTGTATTGAACCTGTGTTTATAAACGTGGATAACAACTTATTTTGAGGCACAGTGGAAACCAGGCAGGGCTACGGGCCAGAAGGTTGAGGGTTTGCTGACCACCACAGAAGAGCTCACCTGGCGGTTTCATTACACTACGATCAGAGCTGGCCAAAGACAATGATCAGCTAAGGGGAATTAGATTTTCAACATTTTGATTCCATATTTATATTTATATAAAATATATGCAATTCATTTTCCACCAACAGGTTTCTGTGCCAACGCACCACACAACCAATAAATAAAGCATGCCAACTTCGGGCACTTCAATATCATGGTTTGCGTTTTCAACACCAGAATACATAGATGTCAATCTCAGCAAACAGAAAATACATCCCTCCTTACCTTGTAGGCTTGCCCACTCTGATTGTCAAACTTTTTGGTGTTTTGTAACAGTTATCTCCTGATTGGATTGATTGATTTTATTTGTCAGCAAAAAGTAGATATATACACACAGTACCCTTGTCAATTCAACGTCTGTATTGAAGCGTTAGATTCTAGGTGAGTCAGGAATAGCCGCTCGGATTGGAGAGGAGGCAGAGCGCGCGTTAAAGTTTCCTGAATAACTGGGCCTGTCTGGAACATATGTTTCGGTTAGCTGGTAATTGCCGGCTTTAGGCCAATAAAATGTATTAAAAGCCGTGAAGGTTCAGACCAGTTCGTAAGTGTTTTGTTTCATTCTGAGCCCTTTTCTTTGTTTGCCACAATATTATATCCTGCTCGTATTTTCCCTATAAAAGTTGACTTACTTTTGATATTACCCTAATAAAGTTTCGAAACTTGTGTGAAGGTTTAATGTGGCTATTAGCCTATTATACTGCAGGCCTATGATATTAAGGGAGTGCGCACCGACACTCCAACTGACACCAACAGTTGAACTTGAGGTGAGGAAAAATATTTTAGGCCTACCAGAGTTACTCCCATAACCTTACAATATAATGATTATCTTTCTAAAAAATATTAGGATAAAAAACGAACGAAGTAGACTCCTTCTGTACGCCTATATCTCTATAGCAGACGCAGTAGGCTAGCCCATCTGACAAGGATAATTAAATGCATTCTGGTGTAATAGCATGCCCTCGTCATATCGCTCTCTCTCTCTCTGGGGCTAGGCCTAAGCTTCTCTTCCTTTATATAAATTGTTTATATTAATATCGTACAGTGGACGCCTAAATCAAATCAAACTTTATTTGCCACATGCGCCGAATACAAGTGTAGAACTTACCGTGAAATGCTTACTTACAAGCCCTTAACCAACCGTGCAGTTCAAGAAGAAGAAAATATTTACCAAGTAGGCTAAAATAAAAAGTAATAATATAAAGTAACACAATAAGAATAACGAGGCTATATACAGGGGGCACCGGTACCGAGTCAGTGTGCAGGTGTACATGTAGGTGGGGGCGAAGTGACTATGCATTGTTAACAAACAAACAGAGAGTAGGAACAGTGTACAAGAGAGGGGGGGGTCAATGTCTGACCATTTTATGGGCTTTCCTCTGACACCGCCTATTATAAAAGTCTATAGGCTTAAGCATGCAATGCCCAGATGCATTTAGTGCTCAAATCTCTGACAGCTGAACCATGAGGTGGACAATTATTATTTTAGGAAAGTAAAAACCAATAAAACAATAAGCTATAAAGCTTTGTAATGCTACATATCTACACACAAGGAAAGTGGCTCATTTGGCCAATATCCCTTGTTTATTGGTGACGCTGGTTGTATGGGTGACGCCCTAATGGGTTAAGCACCCAATGCATTTGGATTTCTCAAATGTCCAATAAATAAAAATCTGGTCGATCTCCAAGGCCTTATTAGTCGATCACCAAACATTTATGTAAATGTCTCGCTCTGTTGGTGGTGGGTGCATTTGATTCAGCTGCCCTGCGCACCGGGTAGGTGACGTGTTCACATTTTGAACCATTTCACATGTCTGAAGGTATAAACTCTGCCTTCCTGGCGGGCCCAGGGGGAGCAAATCAAGTGCACTATAGGCCTACAACTGGCCAATGGGATGGCTCAGATGACTGTGTCTGCAGTAACGTAGCAGGCATTAAAGACAGCTACAGTGAAGTTGATACTGTGAGATTTATAAACATTTAAAACCATGACTAGAGAGAGAGACTGTCAACGAACACAGAAAAGAGATGCTCTTTTTATCAGTGAGTTCATGTTTTTACTTAGCACTGTCAACACTTTCTATTCAACACTTTTATAAGCCATAAAATGTGTTTTCCCTACTTCCACTCACACTACAACCAGCACTGCAACTGCAATGAATGAGTAGGAAAATGTATCGATAGGCTTGCGTTATTATTAGTGGCTTGGGTTTTCTTTCTTTGGTCATAGGAGTAACAAAATACATTTGTGCATGAGGCAGAAATAATGCGGCGTGACTCGAGTTTCGTCCTCAGCTGGAAGACGGTGTCCTTTTTGGGTCAGTGTCAGCTGAGGAAAGGGAGAGCGGAGAGACGTTGAGAGGCAGACCCTCAGTCTGCTGCCCTCACCCTCTGCTGAGGCTGACCATCAGATGCAGGCTCCATCAGCCCGGTAAAAAAAAGCACATTATTAAAATGTATGCTCACTCAGCTGTGCCTCACAAGTAATACAACAACTGATTTATTACCGGTGTGATCATATAGTCTTACTCAAATGTTTAAATATAATTTTTTTTAAACGGCCCGAGAAGAACAATGCATTGGCAAGGCAATTCAAGCAAAGCCAATATGCGGTAATACTGTTTTGGGCCTATAACCTACTGCTCAAATCTCATTACTACACTATTGTTTCATTAGGTTAATGTTGCATAGGCTTACATTTTTTAAGTAACGAAAAAAAAAAAATAACGGTAGATCTCGGCTTGCATTTTGACTCAAACTGATCTTGACTCAAAAAAGTTGGGACCACTGCTATAGCCTATTACAGATCTGGACAAACAATCCACCTACCACTATTGTCACTTTGGCTCCCGAGTGGCGCAGCGGTCTAAGGCACTGCATCTCAGTGCTAGTGTCACGGCTGTTCGAAGGAGTGGACCAAGATGCAGTGTTTTCGTAGTTCCACATATTTATTAGAAGTGAAACTGAATACAATACATTAATAACTTGAAAATACAAAACAACAAACTGTGACGCAGAGAGGACAACACACTACTCAAAAGACAATAACCCACAAACAACATGCAGAAACACCCCTACTAAATATGACCTCCAATCAGAGGCAACGAGTACCAGCTGCCTCCAATTGAAGGTCAACCCAATAAACCCCAACCTAGAAATAGACAAACTAGAACTACAACATAGAAATAGAAAACATAGAGCACATACAAAAACACCCCTGTCACGCCCTGACCACTCTACCATAGAAAATAACAACTTATATTGGTCAGGACGTGACAGCTTGAGGCGTCATTTCCACGGTCGTAACTTTAATGGGGAAAAAACGACAGGCACAAGCAAGAGTATGAAAGAGTCGCAGGAGTCAAATTAAAGCAATCACTGCAGCAAGATTTAAGTGACAAATGGATTTTGCACTCCTCAAACAGGAAATATATGGCTGAAAAAAGATACTCAGGTGGGGGGTTATGCGCTTAAGGAACAGTAAGGGAATAGAGCCTAACAGTGTTTCTGAGCAGGCCAGTCCAGTCCAGTCTAGCCCCAGTCCATGCAGCTCAGTGTAAGCCTAGCCCAGAGGACACCTGTAGTCCTGCCCTAGGCCCAGTCGGTCTCAGTGGAGAGTAGTGGAACAGGAGCAGTGGAACAGTGGATGGGGTGTCAACCTTAATCCCCCTTAGTCCTCTCATTACCCCACGGCCACTGCATTGTGACGCAGAGACATTGAGCCAGTGTGTGCGTGTGTATGTGAGTGAGTGAGAGGGAGTGTGTGTGTATATGTGAGTGAAAGAGGGTGTGTGTGTGTGTGTGTGTGTGTGTGTGTGTGTGTGTGTGTGTGTGTGTGTGTGTGTGTGTGTGTGTGTGTGTGTGTGTGTGTGTGTGTGTGTTAGACAGCCCATTAATCAAGTGCTAGGCCTCGATGCAGTATCCGGTCACTACAGCGGTCACTACTACTCCCTCTCTCTCTCTCTCTCTCTCTCTCTCTCTCTCTCTCTCTGTCCCTCTGTCTGTCCCTCCTTTCCTCGATCTCTCTCTTTCTCCCTTCCTCTTTACCTCTCTCTCCCTGTCCCTTCCTCTCTCTCTCTCCCCGCTCTCGCTGTCCCTCCCTTCCTATTTCCCTCTCTCTCTCCGTCTCTCCCCCTCTCTCCAGAACCCGGTTTGCTTGCTAAACCTCATTAACAATTAATTACCAATCAGCTATAGTCAAGTCACCCCTGGACCTCTCAATGATTCATTAGTAAGGTTACACAATGATGCAACACAAACACACTCACTTGCCTCAACATACTCTGCCACATGAAATCACAATCCCACACAAACATAAATAAACTAAAAAACCTAACCTATAATCCTCCCCACCATCACTGAACCTGATCATACCTATAATCCTCCCCACCATCACTGAACATACCTATAATCCTCCCCACCATCACTGAACCTGATCATACCTATAATCCTCCCCACCATCACTGAACCTGATCATACCTATAATCCTCCCCACCATCACTGAACCTGATCATACCTATAATCCTCCCCACCATCACTGAACCTGATCATACCTATAATCCTCCCCACCATCACTGAACCTGATCATACCTATAATCCTCCCCACCATCACTGAACCTGATCATACCTATAATCCTCCCCACCATCACTGAACCTGATCATACCTATAATCCTCCTCACCATCACTGAACCTGATCATACCTATAATCCTCCCCAACATCACTGAACCTGATCATACCTATAATCCTCCCCACCATCACTGAACCTGACCATACCTATAATCCTCCCCACCATCACTGAACCTGATCATACCTATAATCCTCCCCACCATCACTGAACCTGATCTAACCTATAATCCTCCCCACCATCACTGAACCTGACCATACCTATAATCCTCCCCGCCATCACTGAACCTGACCATACCTATAATCCTCCCCGCCATCACTGAACCTGACCATACCTATAATCCTCCCCGCCATCACTGAACCTGAACATACCTATAATCCTCCCCACCATCACTGAACCTGATCATACCTATAATCCTCCCCACCATCACTGAACCTGACCATACCTATAATCCTCCCCACCATCACTGAACCTGACCATACCTATAATCCTCCCCACCATCACTGAACCTGACCATACCTATAATCCTCCCCACCATCACTGAACCTGATCATACCTACAATCCTCCCCACCATCACTGAACCTGATCATACCTATAATCCTCCCCACCATCACCGAACCTGATCATACCTATAATCCTCCCCACCATCACTGAACCTGATCATACCTATAATCCTCCCCACCATCACTGAACCTGATCATACCTATAATCCTCCCCACCATCACTGAACCTGACCATACCTATAATCCTCCCCACCATCACTGAACCTGATCATACCTATAATCCTCCCCACCATCACTGAACCTGATCATACCTATAATCCTCCCCACCATCACTGAACCTGACCATACCTATAATCCTCCCCGCCATCACTGAACCTGACCATACCTATAATCCTCCCCACCATCACTGAACCTGATCTAACCTATAATCCTCCCCACCATCACTGAACCTGAACATACCTATAATCCTCCCCACCATCACTGAACCTGATCTAACCTATAATCCTCCCCACCATCACTGAACCTGACCATACCTATAATCCTCCCCACCATCACTGAACCTGACCATACCTATAATCCTCCCCGCCATCACTGAACCTGACCATACCTATAATCCTCCCCACCATCACTGAACCTGATCATACCTATAATCCTCCCCACCATCACTGAACCTGACCATACCTATAATCCTCCCCACCATCACTGAACCTGATCATACCTATAATCCTCCCCACCATCACTGAACCTGATCTAACCTATAATCCTCCCCACCATCACTGAACCTAAACATACCTATAATCCTCCCCACCATCACTGAACCTGACCATACCTATAATCCTCCCCACATTCACTGAACATACCTATAATCCTCCTCACCATCACTAAACCTGATCATACCTATAATCCTCCCCACCATCACTGAACCTTATCATACCTATAATCCTCCCCGCCATCACTGAACCTGACCATACCTATAATCCTCCCCACCATCACTGAACCTGATCATACCTATAATCCTCCCCACCATCACTGAACCTGACCATACCTATAATCCTCCCCACCATCACTGAACCTGATCATACCTATAATCCTCCCCACCATCACTGAACCTGACCATACCTATAATCCTCCCCACCATCACTGAACCTGATCATACCTATAATCCTCCCCGCCATCACTGAACCTGACCATACCTATAATCCTCCCCACCATCACTGAACCTGATCATACCTATAATCCTCCCCGCCATCACTGAACCTGACCATACCTATAATCCTCCCCACCATCACTGAACCTGATCATACCTATAATCCTCCCCACCATCACTGAACCTGATCATACCTATAATCCTCCTCACCATCACTGAACCTAAACATACCTATAATCCTCCTCACCATCACTGAACCTGACCATACCTATAATCCTCCCCACCATCACTGAACCTGATCATACCTATAATCCTCCCCACCACCACTGAACCTGACCATACCTATAATCCTCCTCACCATCACTGAACCTGATCATACCTACAATCCTCCTCACCATCACTGAACCTGATCATCCTCCCCACCATCACTGAACCTGATCATACCTATAATCCTCCCCACCACCACTGAACCTGACCATACCTATAATCCTCCTCACCATCACTGAACCTGATCATACCTATAATCCTCCCCACCATCACTGAACCTGATCATACCTATAATCCTCCCCACCATCACTGAACCTGACCATACCTATAATCCTCCCCACCATCACTGAACCTGATCATACCTATAATCCTCCCCACCATCACTGAACCTGATCATACCTATAATCCTCCTCACCATCACTGAACCTGATCATACCTATAATCCTCCTCACCATCACTGAACCTGACCATACCTATAATCCTCCCCACCATCACTGAACCTGACCATACCTATAATCCTCCTCACCATCACTGAACCTAAACATGCCTATAATCCTCCCCACCATCACTGAACCTGAACATACCTATAATCCTCCCCACCATCACTGAACCTGATCATACCTATAATCCTCCCCACCATCACTGAACCTGATCATACCTATAATCCTCCCCACCATCACTGAACCTGAACATACCTATAATCCTCCCCACCATCACTGAACCTGATCATACCTTTAATCCTCCCCACCATCACTGAACCTGATCATACCTATAATCCTCCCCACCATCACTGAACCCTACCATACCTATAATCCTCCCCACCATCACTGAACCTGAACATACCTATAATCCTCCTCACCATCACTGAACCTGATCATCTTCCCCACCATCACTGAACCTGATCATACCTATAATCCTCCTCACCATCACTGAACCAGATCATACCTATAATCCTCCCCACCATCACTGAACCTGATCATACCTATAATCCTCCCCACCATCACTGAACCTGATCATACCTATAATCCTCCCCACCATCACTGAACCTGAACATACCTATAATCCTCCCCACCATCACTGAACCTGAACATACCTATAATCCTCCCCACCATCACTGAACCTGAACATACCTATAATCCTCCCCACCATCACTGAACCTAAACATACCTATAATCCTCCCCACCATCACTGAACCTAAACATACCTCGCCTGCTGATTTGATATGTTGTACAGTCGTGGCCAAAAGTTTTGAGAATGACACAAATATTAATTTCCACAAAGTTAGCTGCTTCAGTGTCTTTAGATATTTTTGTCAGATGTTACTATGGAATACAGAAGTATAATTATAAGCATTTCAAGTGTCAAAGGCTTTTATTGACAATTACATGAAGTTGATGCAAAGAGTCAATATTTGCAGTGTTGACCCTTCTTTTTCAAGACCTCTGCAATCTGCCCTGGCATGCTGTCAATTAACTTCTGGGCCACATCCTGACTGATGGCAGCCCATTCTTGCATAATCAATGCTTGGAGTTTGTCAGAATTTGTGAGGTTTTGTTTGTCCACCCGCTTCTTGAGGATTGACCACAAGTTCTCAACGGGATTAAGGTCTGGGGAGTTTCCTGGCCATGGACCCAAAATATCAATGTTTTGTTCCCCGAGCCACTTAGTTATCACTTTTGCCTTATGGCAAGGTGCTCCATCATGCTGGAAAAGGCATTGTTCGTCACCAAACTGTTCCTGGATGGTTGGGAGAAGTTGCTCTCGGATGTGTTGGTACCATTCTTTATTCATGGGTGTGTTCTTAGGCAAAATTGTGAGTGAGCCCACTCCCTTGGCTGAGAAGCAACCCCACACATGAATGGTCTCAGGATGCTTTACTGTTGGCATGACACAGGACTGATGGTGGCGCTCACCCTGTCTTCTCCGGACAAGGTTTTTTCCAGATGCCCCAAACAATCGGAAAGGGGATTCATCAGAGAAAATGACTTTACCCCAGTCCTCAGCAGTCCAATCCCTGTACCTTTTGCAGAATATCAGTCTGTCCCTGATGTTTTTCCTGGAGAGAAGTGGCTTCTTTCCTGCCCTTCTTGACACCAGGCCATCCTCCAAAAGTCTTCGCCTCACTGTGCGTGCAGATGCACTCACACTTGCCTGCTGCCATTCCTGAGCAAGCTCTGTACTGGTGGTGCCCCGATCCCGCTGCTGAATCAACTTTAGGAGACGGTCCTGCGCTTGCTGGACTTTCTTGGGCGCCCTGAAGCCTTCTTCACAACAATTGAACCGCTCTCCTTGAAGTTCTTGATGATCCGATAAATGGTTGATTTAGGTGCAATCTTACAGGCAGCAATATCCTTGCCTGTGAAGCCCTTTTTGTGCAAAGCAATGACGACGACACGTTTTTCCTTGCAGTTAACCATGATTGACAGAGGAAGAACAATGATTCCAAGCACCACCCTCCTTTTGAAGCTTCCAGTCTGTTATTCGAATCTGTTATTCGAATCAATCGGCATGACAGAGTGATCTCCAGTCTTGTCCTCATCAACACTCACACCTGTGTTAATGAGAGAATCACTGACATGATGTCAGCTATTCCTTTTGTGGCAGGGCTGAAATGCAGTGGAATTTTTTTTGGGGGGGTGCTTCAGTTCATTTGCATGGCATAGAGGGACTTTGCAATGAATTGCAATTCATCTGATCACTCTTCATAACATTCTGGAGTATATGCGAATTGCCATAATACAAACTGAGGCAGCAGATTTTGTGAAAATTAATAATTGTGTCGTTGACAAAACTTTTGGCCACGACTGTACTCTACTGTGACTTTGAGGTGGAGGAGTGAGGCCATGTGCGTGTGTGTGACCTTGGGTGGGAGTCCGCAGACAAGACTGATGTGTTGAACAGTCCCACTGGACAACACACACACACACACACACACACACACACCCTATATCAACATGTCCAGATGAGTGTTGTGTCAGTCCATTCAGACCAGTGACATGGTGTTTGAGGGAAGACACAACCCTGGTTCAGACTAACACACACCACGTAAGAGAAGAGAGTATAGAGTACGTCTGGCATGTGCTGGAGATCTAATATGGATTATGTTATTCATAAGCATTTCTGATATCATACAAACACTAGTGTATTTAGCTAGTTAACTATATTATAGTTTGTCAATTTTCAATAGCTATTGATTGGAAGCCACATGATCTGATAAGAAGCCTAAGTGTTTCTACATATGATATTGATTGATTGATTGAATTTATTAGGCCATTTTTTTTAAATACATACAAAAGGGCACTCCAGACGGTGACACCTCCACATACAATAAGAAAATCATCAAGGATAACACAATAAAGCTAAAAAGCTTATTTCCATTGTGGCCCTTTTGAAGAGGGAAAGGGGAAGAGGGAATTAATGATATTGTGTACGACAGGTGTTAGCCTACTTTATGAGGCATGAATGTCATGGGTTACATATCACACCTGATCATGAAACTGTTATGCAGAAGTGGGACACTAAAAGAGCTGAGATGAGAAGAGTTATGAGAGAGCTCAGTGCACGGGATTGTCGCGGCTGGCGCACATCTGTCTGGTGCACTTTACACTTGCCCGACTTGGTCACTCACAGCAGGGCATGGGAACAATATGAGCACAACATCTAAACGCAGAAGGAATCAATAGAAACAGATAGATTAAATCAGATAATAATATCTTTGAGATTCATAACAGATTGATATCAGGCTAGTGTTAAGTGTTGGAGCACGGCTGATGTGAGATGAGGAGGACCAATAATAAACAATATGTGACGTGGGCGACAACTGACGCACACCTGTAACGGCGGGGTTACCGTTATGATATGTGAACGACGGATGTGAGTTATATTGGTTACAGTGTAGGATATCGCCAACGCTTGGCGCTATCACAAAGAAAAATAAATGCTAGATGAATTTGCAGGGCACATTCTCGTAAACATCCACAGCTTGCTTCTACCGTGAGAGCCACAAACAGAGCCAGAACGATGTAGATAGAAATACGCTCACTCTGACACGCATAGAGATGCGCACAAATACAAGGCAGTATGGACATCCTGTAACATCTTGGAGAAATTGCTTGATTTGGAATAAAAATGATCAGGCAATTTCGGAGCGCGTCACACTCGCAATATAATATAAACACGGAAAGGCTTTAGGCTACATGAGAAGGCGCTGCCGAGTCTTATAATGGTGTCATTGTCACAAGTGATAAATTAGGTATCAAACACCTTACCTCCTTGGTGTTGACGATACCTCTCACGTATTTCCCCAGAACCGAGCCAACGCAGAGAACGCTGGACACCACGGCCAGGCACAAAAGTCTCTCGCAAACCTCCATCTTATCCCAGAATTTCGCTACTCAGTGGTCGTCCCGGCCCCCCTTCCCAATCAACTGGAATGCAGGAAACGACAGTATCCGAGAAGGAAGCAGAGAAGACACAGGGCGCGCGTTCTCGCCTTTTGCCGATGCATGTGGCCCCAATATTTCAGCTGTGAGCGCGCTTTGGATAAGCGCCTCTACTTCTTCCCCACTCACTGATAACAGAGGCAGAATGCGCGTTCTCGCTCTCAGATTGCGACACATTCAAGAGACATACATCAATCATTCACGTTGAAATTCATTTGTTACCTATTTGGTCAAACATTTTCGATGAGTGGGGTTTTCACTCACATTATAGGCCTGTTATTCACTCTTAGCTTAGGCCTTTAGGCTACACCTTCTAAAACAACTACACAAAATAATGTAAATCATCACCCCAAGGATAGGCTACATAATTTTCACATGTTCAGATAAAAGTATTTATGTTTCTTTGTAATTTTGTCTTGTCTGGTTTTTCTTTATTTTTACTATTTTCTACATTGTATAATAATAGTGAAGACATCAAAACTATGAAATAATACATATGGAATAATGTAGTAACCAAAAAATTGTTAAACAAATCACAATATATTTCTTCAAATAGTAACCATTTCGCATTGATGACAGCTTTGCACACTCTTTGCATTCTCTCAACCAGCTTCATGGAGGTAGTCACCTGGAATGCATTTCAATTAACAGGTGTGCCTTGTTAAAAGTTAATTTGTGGAATGTCTTTCCTTCTTAATGCGTTTGAGCCAATCAGTTGTGTTGTGACAAGGTAGGGGAAGTATGGAGATGGTCTTTTACCAAATAGGGCTAAGTCCATATTTTGGCAAGAACAGACAGCTCAAAAAAGCAAAGATAAACAACAGTCCATCGTTACTTTAAGACATGAGGGTCAGTCAATATGGACAATTAAGACATTTTTAAGTTTCTTCAAGGACAGTCGCAAAAATCATCAAGCGCTATGATGAAGCTGGCTCTCATGAGAACCGCCACCGGAATGGAAGACCCAGAGTTACCTCTGCTGTAGAGGATAAGTTCATTAAAGTTACCAGCCTCAGAAATTCAAACCTAAATAAATGCTTCACAGAGTTCAAGTAACAGACACATCTCAACATCAACTGTTCAGAGGAGACTGTGTGAATCAGGACTTCATGGTCAAATTGCTGCAAAGAAACCACTACTAAAGGACAACAATAAGAAGAAGATACTTGCTTGGGCCAATAAACACGAGCAATGGACATTAATTAGACCAGTGGAAATTTGTCCTTTGGTCTGGAGTCCAAATTGGACATTTTTGGTTCCAACCGCCGTGTCTTTGTGAGACGCGGTGTGGGTGAACGGATGATCTTCACATGTGTATGTCCCACTGTAAAGAATGGAGGAGTAGGTGTTATGGTGTGTGGGGGTGCTTTGCTGGCGACACTAACTGTGATTTACTTAGAACTCAAGGCACACTTAACCAGCATGGCTACCACAGCATTCTGCCGTGATACGCCATCCCATCTGGTTTGCGCATAGTGGGACTATCATTTGTTTTTCAACAGGACAATGACCCAACACACCTTCAGGCTGTGTAAGGGCTATTTTACCAAGAAGGAGAGTGATGGAGTGCTGCATCAGATGACTTGGCCTCCGCAATCCCCCGACCTCAACCAAATTCAAATGGTTTGGGATAAGTCGGGACACAGAGTGAAGGAAAAGCAGCCAACAAGTGCTCAGCGTATGTGGGAACTCATTCAAGACTATTGGAAAAGCATTCCAGGTGAAGCTGGTTGAGAGAATGGCAAGAGTATGCAAAGCTGTCATCAAGGCAAAGGGTGGCTATTTGAAGAATCTCAAATATAAAATACATTTTGATTTATTTAACACTTTTTTGGTTACAACATGATTCCATATGTGTTATTTCATTGTTCTGATGTCTTTACTATTATTCTTCAACTTAGAATATAGTAAAAATAAAGAAAAACCCTTGAATGAGTAGGTGTTCTAAAACCTTTGACCGGTAGGGTATGTGTTTTTTTTTTTTTTACCGTCGAGGACCACTTTGGAAACAAACGTTTTAATTAATACTTTCAAGTGATATCCTCTGGGTCCACATTGTACATTTTGTTGTATATGTCTGTTACCCAAAATAAATTCAATTCAATAATAGCTCACAAATAAAGAATTATCCTTAGTCCAAACAGACACTGCCCGCTAACGAATGCCTACTAATTAATGAGTTAATTATACAAAGATCATTGTTCAGTTATATTAGGCAGCTTTCTCCTATTGCTAAAGCTTTTTCAAACACTAGTCCAATTTTAAACCATTTAAAATTAACTTCATGGTGGGTTATGTTCATTACATTACAAAATAAAAAAAAACAATTGGCTCACTAAATTTGATATAATGCAGTTAAAACTGGTGTGTAACTGGTCAGTAACATAATAAAAATATCCCAATCAAAATCGATCAGTTTAAACTAGAGATTTTTTGTTGTTGCATGGGCTGCATCTCAATCCTCTGCATCTGAGCAACAGCGGTGTCTGTCAGACCATGTCATGGGACTAGTCTGAAGGTAACTTATACAAATGAATGGTAGTATGGAGGTAGTTTTGAGCCAACAAAAATAAGAGGTTAAATATGTGTTAAAAAAAAAAATATATTTCCTGAGCTTTCTTATCTCCTAGATATAGGACAGACACTAAAAAACCTTATTCCCAACAGTTTATACTTTGAGATTAACAGTTTGTGTGCTATCTATACGTTTAGCATACATCATACAAATAGGTCTATTGCCACATGTCCACCAGATGCAAACTCTTTGCGTTCCGTCAGAAGTCATTCATTGTCAATGGAGCAGTCCGCAACACTATGTTGGTGGTCACTAGGCTGCGGTGCATTCTGTGTACCGTATCCGTTCCATATTTTCAACTCGTTGCTTTACTGTACGGTGGTACAAACAGATGTACACACACAGACTCCAAATAGCTAGCTTTTAGCTATACTGAACAAAAATATAAAATGCAATATGTGAAGTGTTGGTCCCATGTTTCATGAGCTGAAATTAAAGATCCCCGAAATTTTACAAACAGACAAAAAGCGTCTGTCTCTCAAACTTTGTGCACAAATTTGTTTACATCCCTTTTAGTGAACATTTCTCCTGTGCCAGATAATCCATCCACCAGACAGGTGTGGCATGTGCACCTTGTGCTGGGGACAATAAAAGGCCACTAAAATATGCAGTTTTGCTTTTTTTTTTTCCAAAGAGATATCCGGGATGGTAACATACTCTGTTTCACGGAAACATGGCTAGCTGGGGACATGCTGTCGGAGTCCGTACAGCCAATGGGATTTTCAGTGCATTACGCCGACAGGAATAAACATCTCTCCGGTAAGAAGAAGGGCGGGGGTGTATGTTTCATGATTAACGACTCATGGTGTAATTGTAACAACATACAGGAACTGATGTCCTTTTGTTCAGCTGACCTAGAATTCCTCACAATCAAATGCTGAGCGTATTATCTCCCAAGAGAACTCTCCTCGGTTATCGTCACAGCCGTGTATATCCCCCCGCATGCGGATACCAAGTCGGCCATCAAGGAACGTCACTGGACTTTATGCAAACTGGAAACCATATATCCCGAGGCTGCATTTATTGTACCTGGGGATTTTAACAAAGCTAATTTGAGAACAAGGCTACCTAAACTCTATTAGCATATCGATTGCAGTACACGAGCGAGTAACACGCTCAACCATTGCTACTCTAACTTCTGCGACGCATACAAGGCCCTCCCCTGCCCTCCTTTTGGCAAATCTGAACATGATTCCATCTTGTTGCTCCCCTGCTACAGGCAGAAACTAAAACAGGAAATGCCCGTGCTTAGGTCTAGCCAACATTGGTCTGACCAATTGGATTCCACGCTTCAAGACCGCTTCGATCATGTGGACTGGGATATGTGTCATGTAGCCTCAGACAATAACATTGACATATACGCTGACTCGGTGAGTGAGTTTATAAGGAAGTGTATAGGAGATGTTGTACCCACTGTGACTATTAAAACCTTCCCTAACCAGAAACCGTGGACTGATGGCAGCATATGCGCAAAACTGAAAGCACGTACCACCACATTTGATCATGGCAAGGCACTGGAAACATGGCCGAATACAAACAGTGTAGTTATTCCAGCCGTAAGGCGATCAAACAAGAAAAGCATCAGTATAGCGACAAAGTGGAGTCGCAATTCAACGGCTCAAACACGAGATGTGGCAGGGTCTACAGACAATCACAGATTACAAAAAGAAAACCAGGCCCATCGCGGACATCGGCGTCTTGCTTCCAGACAAATTAAACAACTTCTTTGCGTGCTTTGAGGACAATACAGTGCCACTGACGCGGCCCGCTACCAAAGACTGTGGGCTCTCCTCCTCCGTGGCCGACGTAAGTAACACATTTAAACGTGGTAACCCTCGCAAAGCTGCTGGCTCCCTAGCCGCATCCTCAGAGCATGCGCAGACCAGCTGGCTGGTGTGTTTACGGACATATTCAACAAATCCTTATCCCAGTCTGCTGTCCCCGCATGCTTCAAGATGACCACCATTGTTCCTGTTCCCAAGAAAGCTAAGGTAACTGAGCTAAATGACTACCGCCCTGTAGCACTCACTTCTGTCATCATGAAGTGCTTTGAGAGACGAGTCAAGGATCCTATCACCTCCACCCTACCTGTCACCCTAGACCCACTTCAATTTGCTTACCGCCCCAATAGATCCACAGACGATGCAATCGCCATCACACTGCACACTGCCCTATCCCATCTGGACAAGAGGAATACCTATGTAAGAATGCTGTTCATTGATTACAGCTCAGCATTCAACACCATAGTACCCTCCAAACTCGTCATTAAGCTTGAGACCTTGGGTCTCGACTCGCCCTGGGCAACTGGGTCCTGGACTTCCTGACGGGCCTCCCCCAGGTGGTAAAGGTAGGAAACATCTCCACTCCGCTGATCCTCAATACTGGGGCCCCACAAGGGTGTGTTCTCAGCCCCCTCCTGTACTCCCTGTTCATCCACGACTGCGTGGCCATGCAGGCCTCCAACTCAATCATCAAGTTTGCAGACGACACTACAGTGGTAGGCTTGATTACCAACAATGACGAGACAGCCTACAGGGAGGTGAGGGCCCTCGGAGTGTGGTGTCAAGAAAATAACCTCTCCCTCAATGTCAGCAAAACAAGAGAGATTATTGTGGACTTCAGGAAACAGCAAAGGGAGCACTCCCCCATCCACATCAATGGGACAGCAGTGGAGGTGGAAAGCTTCAAGTTCCTCGGTGTACATATCACGGACAAACTGAAATGGTCTACGCACTCAGAAAGTGTGGTGAAGGCGCAACAGCGCCTCTTCAACCTCAGGAGGCTGAAACAAATGTGGCTTGTCACTGAAAACCCTCACTAACTTTTACAGGTGCACAATTGAGAGCATCCTGTCGGACTGTATCACCGCCTGGTAACGCAACTGCACCACCCACAACCGCAGGGCTCTCCAGAGGGTGGTGCGGTCTGCACAACGCATCACCAGGGGCAAACTACCTGCCCTCCAGGACACCTACACCACCCGATGTCACAGGAAGGCCAAAAAGATCATCAAGGACAATAACCACCCGAGCCACTGCCTGTTCACCCCGTTACCATCCAGAAGGCGAGGTCAGTACAGGTGCATCAAAGGTGGGATAGAGATAGAAGCTGTTTTTCAATCTCAAGGCCATCAGACTGTTAAACAACCTCCACTAGCACACAGAGGCAGCTCAGACTTGATTAGCCACTTTAATAAATGGAACACTTGTCACTTTAATAATGCCATTTTAAGAATGTTTACATACCTCGCATTACTCATCTCATATGTTTATACTGTATCCTTCACTATCTATTATTTACTATCTATTGCATCTTTGCCGCTCTGTCACTGCACATCCATACATTTTATACTTATAATAATATATTCTTATCCCATTCCTTTACTAGAATGTATTAGGTTTTGTTGTGGAATTGTTAGATATTACCTGTTAGATACTGCTGCACTGTCGGATCTAGAAGCATAAGAATTTCGCTCCACTCGGAATAACATCTGCTAACCATGTGTATGTGACAAATAACATTTTATTTGACCACACCAGCCCAGGACCTCCACATCCGACTTTTAACCCTGCGGGATTGTCTGAGGCCAGCCACCCAGACAGCTGATGAAACTGAGGAGTTTTTCTGTCTGTAATAAAGCACTTTTGTGGGGAAAAACTAATTCTGATTGGCTGGGTCTGGCTCCCCAGTGGGTGGACCTATGCCCTCCCAGGCCCACCCATAGCGTCACCCCTGCCCAGTCATGCAATATCCATAGATTAGGGCCTAATTAATACATTTTAATTGACTGACTTCTTTATATGAACTGTAGCTCAGTAAAATGTTTGAAATTGTTGCATGTTGCATATATATTTTTGTTCTGTATACAGTGGGGGGAAAAAGTATTTGATCCCCTGCTGATTTTGTACGTTTGCCCACTAACAAAGAAAGGATCAGTCTATAATTGTAATGGTAGGTTTATTTGAACAGTGAGAGACAGAATAACAACAAAAAATATCCAGAAAAACGCATGTCAGAAATGTTATAAATTGATTTGCATTTTAATGAGGGAAATAAGTATTTGACCCCCTCTCAATCAGAAAGATTTCTGGCTCCCAGGTGTCTTTTATACAGGTAACGAGCTGAGATTAGGAGCACACTTTTAAAGGGAGTGCTCCTAACCGCAGCTTGTTACCTGTAAAAAAGACACCTGTCCACAGAAGCAATCAATCAATCAGATTCCAAACTCTCCACCATGGCCAAGACCAAAGTGCTCTCCAAGGATGTCAGGGACAAGATTGTAGACCTACACAAGGCTGGAATGGGCTACAAGACCATCGCCAAGCAGCTTGTTGAGAAGGTGACAACATTTGGTGTGATTATTCGCAAATGGAAGAAACACAATAGAACTGTCAATATCCCTCGGCCTGGGGCTCCATGCAAGATCTCACCTCGTGGAGTTGCAATGATCATGAGAACGGTGAGGAATCAGCCCAGAACTACACGGGAGGATCTTGTCAATGATCTCAAGGCAGCTGGGACCATAGTAACCAAGAAAACAATTGGTAACACACTACGCCGTGAAGGACTGAAATCCTGCAGCGCCCGCATGGTCCCCCTGCTCAAGAATACATATACATGCCCGTCTGAAGTTTGCCAATGAACATCTGAATGACTCAGAAGACAACTGGTGAAAGTGTTGTGGTCAGATGAGACCAAAATGGAGCTCTTTGACATCAACTCAACTCGCCGTGTTTGGAGGAGGAGGAATGCCGCCTATGGCCCCAAGAACACAAATCTCCACCGTCAAACATGGAGGTGGAAACATTATGCTTTGGGGGTGTTTTTCTGCTAAGGGGACAGGACAACTTCACCGCATCAAAGGATGGGGCCATGTACCGTCAAATCTTGGGTGAGAACCTCCTTCCCTCAGCCAGGGCATTGAAAATGGGTCGTGGACGGGTATTCCAGCATGACAATGACCCAAAACACACGGCCAAGGCAACAAAGGAGTGGCTCAAGAAGAAGCACATTAAGGTCCTGGAGTGGCCTAGCCAGTCCGCAGACCTTAATCCCATAGAAAATCTGTGGAGGGAGCTGAAGGTTTGAGTTGCCAAACGTCAGCCTCAAAACCTATTAATGACTTGGAGAAGATCTGCAGAGGAGTGTGACAAAATCCCTCCTGAGATGTGTGCAAACCTGGTGGCCAACTACAAGAAACGTCTGACCTCTGTGATTGCCAACAAGGGTTTTGCCACCAAGTACTAAGCCATGTTTTGCAGAGGGGTCAAATACTTCTTTCCCTCATTAAAATGCAAATCATTTTATAACATTTTTGACATGCGTTTTTCTAGATTTTTTTGTTGTTATTCTGTCTCTCACTGTTCAAATAAACCTACTATTAAAATTATAGACTGATCATTTCTTTGTAAGTGGGGAAACTCCCCCCCCCCCCCCCCCCACTGTTGTAAAGTGAAGCACGTGTGCCATGTATGGAAAATGCAGGCTAGACCTCCGGCAAAACAAAACACATCTGGTGAACATCGGCATAAGTAGTTTGAGAAGTTCACAACATAGTCACGTCCATAAATATTTGGACATTGACCAAGTTATTATTTTAGCTGTCTACCACAGCATATTAGAATTGAAAGTAATAATGAATATGAGCTGAAAGTGCAGATTTCAGCTTTAATTTGAGGGGATTTACATCCAAATTGGGTGAACGGTGTAGGAATTACGGGACTTTTTATGTGTCAAGTCAAGAATACAATACAGTAGGATAGAATGTGATAAAATAGAAAAAAATGACTAAATAGCCTACAATAGAATAGTGTCTCTCTGTGTGGTTTGGTTTGGCCTACTTCTCAGAAATGAGCCAGGGTCCCTTAAGGGACCAAAAGTAATTGGACAATTGGCTCAGCTGTTCCATGGTCAGGTGTGTGTTATTCCCTCATTAGATCATTTACAGGTAAGCAGATAAAAGGTCTAGGAGTTGATTTCAAGTGTGGTATTTGCATTTGGAATCTTGCTGTTAACCCTAAATATGAAGTCCAAAGAGCAGTCATGGCAGTGAAGTAAGCCATCATTAGGCTGAGAAATCAAAACAAACCCAGCAGAGATAGCAAAAACATTAGGTTTGGCCTTATCAACTATTTGGTACGTTCTTAAAAAGAAAGAACGCACTAGTGTGCTCAGGAACATCAAAAGGCCCGGAAGACCACGGAAAACAACTGTGGACGACAGAATAATTATTTCCCTGGTGAAGAAAAACCCCTTCACAACAGTTGGCCAGATCAAGAACACCCTCCAGGAAGTAGGCGTATCTGTGTCAAAGTCAACATTCAAGAGAAGACTTGTGGTAAACTGTCTATTTGCTCAAGATGTAAACCATTGGTGAGCCTCAAAAACAGGAAGACCAGATTAGAGTTTGCCAAACATAAATACATTTAAAAAAAAAAGCCTGTACAGTTCTGGAACAACATCCATTGGACAGATGAGACAAAGATCAACATTTACCATTATGATGGTTAGAGAAGAGTATGGAGAAGGGAAGGAACTGCTCATGATCCGACGCATACCACCTTATCTGTGAATCATGGCGGAGGTAGTGTTATGACGTGGGCATGTATGGCTGCCAATGGAACAGGTTCCCATTGAATGCATTGATGTGACTGCTAACAAAAGCAGCAGAATGAATTCTGAAGTGTTTAGGGCTATATTATCTGCTCAGATTCAGCCAAATGCTTCAAAACTCATTGGATGGCATGTCACAGTGCAGATGGACAATGTCCTGAAGCATACTGCGAAAGGCAAAGAAGTGGTATGTTCTGCAATGGCCAAGTAAATCACATGACCTGAATCCAATTGAGCATGGATTTCACTTGCTGAAGGCAAAACACCCCAAGAACAAGCCGGAACTGATGACAGCTGCAGTAAAGGCCTGGCAGAGCATCAGCAGGGAAGAAACCCAGCATCTGGTGATGTCTATGGGTTCCAGTCTTCAGGCAGTCTTTGACTGAAAATGATTTGCAACCAAGTATTAAAACTAACAATTTTGGATTGTTAGTTTGTCCAATTAATTTTAAGCCCCTAAAATTGGGGCAAGGCAAGGCACTTCTATACCATTCACTCGATTTGGATGTAAATACCCTCAAATTAAAGCTGAAAGTCTGCACCTTCAGCTCATCTTGTTTCCTTTCAAATCCATTGTGGTGGTGTAGAGCTAAAATTATAATAACTTGGTCAATGTATCAATTATTTATGGACCTGACTGTGTCAAAGTCAGATTGATGAGCAGAATAAGCTTGTTGAAACAGCATTGTAATCAAGTTTTTAAAGATCTGATTGACAGGTAATGAATTTAACCATAGGTCACAAAATGTCTGTTGCCCCAATTCCGTATTCTGACATTTCAGCTTCGAAATAAATACAGATGTAACATGTTTGTGAGAATATATTTATATATATATATAAAAAAAAAAGGAAAAACAAGGGTTACAAGAGACAAAATACTTATTGCATATGTGAAACATTCAACCAATCCTGTAAAGAGTCATTACAGGAGTCAAAAACTAAATAAGAGGAATAACAAGTGAAAGTAAAAATATTTATACAGGAAATGTATTTTAGTAATATAGATTCATCTTTTATTCACATGGATGCACTTGTGGTGTTGTAAAATAACGGAAATAAAAATAAAGTATACTTCAAAACATTTTCTTCCAGTCTTTCTATGGCTTTGTGTAACTTTTAATAAAATATAGTTATCTTAAATAGCTCTATATTAACCACAGTGTCTTGTTCCATAAAGTGCAAACACAACAGCTACCAGGACGCACAGACATCAACCCAGGCCAAAATGTCTGTTACTAATGTCAATGACAGTGATAGCAAGTTTCATATAAAACTAGACGCAATCTTTGGTTCTGCTTCAAGCCTTAATCTAACATGCACTTTATCACACAGGTGGTATTGTCTAAGTCAGGGGTTCGCAAAATATTTGGGGCTGGGGAGGGGAGCCCTTTTGTGATAGCAAATTCATCAGGACACCCCTCATAAATCATAACTAGAGTGAGATAAAAAAAAAATGTCCACAAGGAGTTATCATGACTTCTGCAGTGTATGGCTGAATGAACCAAGTCTCGGGCCTGGGGAAAGAACGTTTAAAGAACATTTGGGGCGGCAGGTAGCCTAGTGGTTAAAGCGTTGGACTAGTAACCGAAAGGTTGCAAGATCAAATCCCCGATCTGACAAGTTCAAAATCTGTCGTTCTGCCCCTGAACAAGGCAGTTAACCCACTGTTCCTAGACCGTCATTGAAAATAAGAATTTGTTCTTAACTGACTTGCCTAGTTAAATAAAGGTAAAATGAAAAAAGGCCTGCCTCTTGGCATCAGAGTGAAAATGTTGTAGTTCTCAAGCAAATTTCCTGCAACACTTTGTCATGGGGCAGATATTTGTTATTGTTGCAGCTTTAAAGGTAATATCCTGCAATTGAGGCAGAGAAAATAATTGCAGTTTAAAGCTTAAATTCAAGTGGATTTATGTACAACAAAACATTTGGGGGGGAATAGCTGAGTTGAAAAATGTATAATTGGTGAAAATGTCTTGTCTGGCTGCGGACGCCCTGCAGTACCTCCACAGACCCCACTTTTAAAACCCCTTGTCTGGCTGCGGACACCCTGCAGTACCTCCACAGACCCCACTTTTAAAACCCCTTGTCTAAGGGGGACAAAATAGAGAAGAAAATAATTTCCTATAAAGAAGAACACATTCTGCGAAGCAGGCAGTCAAGATCAGTTCCATTCAAGTATTCTCAAGTGACCAGATTGTGTAGATTGCACAATGCTCTAGGCAAACTAAGTGGTATGCCGTCTGCTAAATGACCAAATGGAAATGGAAAATAGCCTTGCATAACTCTAGCCTCAGGGTTGATCGAAAGCATTTCAACCAAGTAAGTGACTGAATTTTAGATTGAAAAAGGAGACATGGCTCACCAAAGACAGGAGACAAAACCTAGTAAAGGATGCTGGGGTGTTACTACATAGCTGTGTGTAGGGTAACATTTTACCAGGTACTTGACCTAAACAGCTTTTAGATAATATGTTGACGTACTAATAGGCTTTTCACACTGCATGTTTCAGGTTAGCCTAGAGCTAGACATCCCAGGGCTAAGAGATGTTGAATCCAGTGTAAATAGCCTATACATGAGGGAAATGGTTGAGGTACGATGTATAATCAAAACACACAAAGCCACTCCACACCACTTCAGCCATTTTGCATTTCAAGACCAAAATGAGGATCACACTCCCCAAAACAACTAGGAACTAGAAATTCTCCAACTTCCGAGCGTTCAAAACTGGGAAATCGAGGAAAAAGCGAACTCTGACTGAAAATGTATTTGAACCTTCATCCAACTCGGAATCTTGGGCCTCTTTCTAGAGCTCTGACTTTCCGACCTGAAGATCACTGACGTCATGATTTGACCTCGTATTTTTCAGAGTGGCAAGTTGTTTTGACCGTGGCAACACATACACAAATGCATCAAACGGCAGGTAGCCTAGTGGTTAGAGCATTGGACTAGTAACCGAAAGGTTGCAAGATCGAATCCCCGAGCTGACAAAGTAAAAATCTGTCATTCTGCCCCTGAACAAGGCAGTTAAACCCACTGTTCCTAGGCTGTCATTGAAAATAAGAATTTGTTCTTAACTGACTTGCCTAGTTAAAGATAAAATATATATATTTTTTAAAAACCTCTAGAGGCATAGAAACAGTGGTTGGGAGACCATGTTCCAATGCTCTCAAATGGCTCCTCCCCTTTCCTGACAACCTAGACTAGGAAGGTGAAAACAAGATGGTGGTAACCTCACGAGACTAATGGGCTAGCACCATGCCATGGATTTCTCCTGTGCGGTGCCCTCCTCTCAGATCAGGTGAAGGATTGGTAGCCATTAAAAGAGCAGCTTATGGCAGTGGTTCCCAAAGCTGTTGCACTGTGACCCATATAAAATCATTTATTGTGACCCACCAAGAAAATAAGAGCAATGTTTCTGACCAGGACCTGGTCTAAAGCCACAACCCAAATAAAAAGGATTTGGTCATAAACCACCAAGCGGTTCTAACCCACCATTACACAGTTCCATAGATGGGTCAGAGGGCTGTACTAGCCTTGCTCATTGGGGGCGCTAGTAGTCTATAGGAGCCATGCAGGGCATCCCATAGGGCCTGGAGTGGTGCTGGTTGGGTGTGGGGTTATGATATCTACTCTGGCAATGGAGACGCCAGGCTACTAAATCTCAATATGCATGATCAGTCATGTTGCTAGAGCACAATGAGAACTGTATTCATCAAGGACCTTGTAATGGATGGCTGACAGAATGCATAATGTTAAATGGGATCTCAGAAGTCCTGCTTGGCTAACCAATAGTGTACTGTTCGACACCCATGAGATTCAGGGGCTTGGATTGCAGCTCATGGCCCCATACACCCACCTGCTGCTTTACTGCTGCAATTAAAAACACACAATCATGTTTCAAAGATGGTAGATGTTCCACCCACACAAGCACTGACACACATACAGAATCCACTTACCACACTCACTAAACACAGACACACAGTTACACTTAACTTACAAAGAAAAAGTGTGAAATGATCATAACCAGCGTCTAAAACCATCAACCATTAAACACAAGACTTCTAAAAACAAGATAAGTGATTCCTTGAATACCTTCACAGTTAACAGCTCTCTTAATTTCTATCAGCCTGCCTCAAAACGCTGCAATAAGCACTGGCAGCAAACAGGACAGAGAATCATAATACTAGATCATGACCTTGTGCTGGATAAACCCTGCTCTTCTGGGGGGTGGGGGGTTAAATCCAGCCAAAACCCATCTTTATCACCCATCATAATTCTCAACAGATCTGGCAACCCAGGCCTGTGACCACCAGACAAGGACAGCACCAGAAGTGAGGTTGTCGTCATTTATATTTAGTTTAAGGCTTGCTAGAGGACGACACAAAAGGGAAATGTCCTTCACTCCAATGTGAATCATTCATTCTCAACAAGCTAGACAGAAGCCATATCAAGTATCATATCAGATTCAGTCAAAACGTAGTAGTAGCATCAGCCCCTGAGTATTTGCACGGGGTAAAGATGGTGTAGAACACACAGATTGTCAATCAGCCACTGTAGAATGTCCTAAAGGTGCACAGAAAGACACATTAGTTAACAAGAGAAGTCACCCGTTTAGTGAGTATGAGCTCACTATCAGGCTTGTTCTAGATTCTCCTGCTCGCTCGGTACAGGCTGTTGGAGCAGAATGGATCCTGTGTGATTTGGACAGAGGTGCAGAAATGGGTCAGCAAGCAGGACGTCCCCTGGCTCAAGGGCTGTGGCAGTGTAACGCACTGCATCCTGGGATAGAGGGCTGTGTTTTTGGCAGTCAGTGCAGTGATGTACAGATATAGTATGAAGAGATGGGCAGTGCATCTGTCTACTTCAGGCTTTCTTACTGAAGTTATTCACTGTGCAAATAGAGAAAGGATTTCCAGTCTTTAAAAAAAAATCTATAGACAGCTAAGTGATTGCTTTTAGATGGCAACAAACAAAGGCTGAGCACAAGAGACTTAAAATCATAAGACTTAATTACTGTGTGTCAATAAAAATGATCAAAACAAAAATGACTGTGTGACTTGATGCTTTAGCCCCACAACAGTGTACTTAAATCCAAGCACAATATCATTATGGCTTCACTGAATCATGTTGATTGCACTGATGAAAATGCAGCTATAATATTGCATTAGCCATTTATGATTGGCTAGTTCTAATATATCAGTATAATAGAAAGACCAGAATATAATGATATCAACCCTCAGCCACATCTCACTGTGAGTTGACTGGTTAGGTGGGTAACAGCTAGCTGACCACTAGTCACTACAGTGATAGAGGTTAACATTTGGCTACTTTGAACAACTAGGAATGAGCAGCCACAGAGTATGGCATGACACAGCTAGGAACATAACTTAGCATCCACCTCACAATATGCTCTTAAAAGCCTTGAACAAACAGGTATATACTATGATCCAGGGTTAAAATAAGAATACAATACGAGTATATATATATATAAACACACACACAATAAATACAAATAACAAGGAATACTATGGCATAATAAGCTCTTATGGTTAACAATTTAAAGGTACTACCAAATCCTTCCAGTTTCTAAGTTTGTTGTTTCCAGCGCTGCAGCGCCCTATTGATGGGCCAATCAGCAGAGTAAGTGACCGAACAGCGGCAGTATTCACAACCAACTAGTTTAACAGACCTCAGAGTTCTACAGTTATTAAGCTTGATTTAGAGTGGCTCCCTAAAAGACAAGTGGCCATTAAGTTGTGATGGCACTATGTAGGAGCTCATTGCACGTCTACCACTATCTGATTAGGGACTGGAATAGTCTTCTATAGGGAGATGGATCGACCATTCACCACAACGCTCTGTGCTGTTTTACAATGTCCAGGCTCCAAACTCACAGTTCTACACCAAGCACAATGCAGCAGACCAAAAGGCAAAGTGGTTTGGTGTGTGTGTGTGTCAACCAGTATGGGCAACATGTTGCTCTGCATGGTGCTAAACAGCAAGCAGCAATTGAGAGTTTGAAAGCTGAAGAGGTTGCATTTAGTACTTGCTGTCCTTCTCTCTATCCATGGGTGCTTCATTCTGTCTCTCCAAAACTGGGCACGCTACCAACTCCTTCTGCATATCCTCCTCCTGCTGTCTTTCCTTCGCTCTATTCTCTTCTCTCCCAGGCTTCATAAGGCCCAAATCCCCCCTTTTCTCCATCTCTTTTAAATCCTTTAACAAACAGTACTCTTCATCTAGCAAACCCCTGATTATGCCTTTATCCCACAATATCTATGTTGTTCTGTGCTCTCACGCCAACTAGCCCCTCCCCATCTGGAACTAGAGCCCCTCCCCTGGCCACCAGCAGCTCCTCCTCCTGAATGGGTGCTGCAAAAAGCTTCTCTGGGTCACCCGTGGCAACAGAGGGAGCACGGCGATTGGTCCTTTCCAGCTTGCGGTGCATGCGCGGCTCTTGGGGCGAGTCCTTCTGGTCAAAGACGTCCCTGATTCGGTTGACGCAGACGTTAGCCGCTTCCCTAGTCTCCCTGGAGAGCTGTGATAGGCTGAGAAAGCCGTGGGGGAGGTCGTCCACCACACACAGGGTGACGGGCTGATCTATGTTCCTCAGGCGCTTGGCAAACATCACAGAGTCATCCAGCATGGGGTCTAGTGCACAGGCCTAGGGGGAGAAGGAGAGATAAACAACAGAGTCAAAGAGGGTCTTAGAGGAAAATTATAACAAAAAAAATACTAAATTGGTGGAAAAAACAGAAAAGGATTGGGACAAGCCAGTCGTCAACTCCATTTCCCTCCCTCTCACCACTAGGTCGTCCTCCCTCCTTCCCTCCCTCCCACCACTAGGTCGTCCTCCCTCCCTCCCTCCCACCACTAGGTCGTCCTCCCTCCCTCCCTCTCACCACTAGGTCGTCCTCCCTCCCTCCCTCCCTCTCACCACTAGGTCGTCCTCCCTCCCTCCCTCCCTCTCACCACTAGGTCGTCCTCCCTCCCTCCCTCCCTCTCACCACTAGGTCGCCCTCCCTCTCACCACTAGGTCGCCCTCCCTCCCTCCCTCCCACCACTAGGTCGTTCGTCCTCCCCTCCCTCCCTCCCTCCCTCCCACCACTAGGTCGTTCGTCCTCCCTCCCTCCCTCCCTCTCACCACTAGGTCGCCCTCCCTCCCTCCCTCCCTCTGACCACTAGGTCGTCCTCCCTCCCTCCCTCCCTCTCACCCTCTCACCACTAGGTCGTCCTCCCTCCCTCCCTCTCACCACTAGGTCGTCCTCCCTCCCTCCCCTCCCTCCCTCTCACCACTAGGTCGTCCTCCCTCCCTCCCTCCCTCCCTCTCACCACTAGGTCGTCCTCCCTCCCTCCCTCTCACCACTAGGTTGTTCGTCCTCCCTCCCTCCCTCCCCTCCCTCCCACCACTAGGTCGTCCTCCTCCCACCACTAGGTCGTCCTCCCTCCCTCCCTCCCTCTCTCCCACCACTAGGTCGTCCTCCCTCCCACCACTAGGTAGTCCTCCCTCCCTCCCACCACTAGGTAGTCCTCCCTCCCTCCCACCACTAGGTAGTCCTCCCTCCCTCCCACCACTAGGTAGTCCTCCCTCCCTCCCACCACTAGGTAGTCCTCCCTCCCTCCCACCACTAGGTAGTCCTCCCTCCCTCCCACCACTAGGTAGTCCTCCCTCCCTCCCACCACTAGGTAGTCCTCCCTCCCTCCCACCACTAGGTAGTCCTCCCTCCCTCTCACCACTAGGTAGTCCTCCCTCCCTCTCACCACTAGGTAGTCCTCCCTCCCTCTCACCACTAGGTAGTCCTCCCTCCCTCTCACCACTAGGTAGTCCTCCCTCCCTCTCACCACTAGGTAGTCCTCCCTCCCTCTCACCACTAGGTAGTCCTCCCTCCCTCTCACCACTAGGTAGTCCTCCCTCCCTCTCACCACTAGGTAGTCCTCCCTCCCTCTCACCACTAGGTAGTCCTCCCTCCCTCTCACCACTAGGTGTATTGGGGGCAATCCTCTCAGCATGCTGTCGGGGGCCAGTAGAGGAGACATGTAGGGGTTCCTGACGACAGGTGAGGTGGCCAGCTTCATCTCAGCCAGCCGCTCAGAGCGCAGCGGTTCGAAGCCAAGGGGGAACTCCCGAGGGTGCTCCAGCACCACACCCTCTTCCCCCTCAGGGGGCGCTATGGCAACAGAGGACAGAGCATCCGACATGGACACCACCTCCTCTTTGGAGAGGAAGAAGCTCACGTTGTCAGGCTGGAGGGGTACAAGAAAAAGATTTTACCATGGCAATACATAAGTTAACACTAGTCAAGGACCAAGACTGTGGAAACCTGATGGTATTAGATACTGGATAATACTGATGTCTCTTTCCGTTGGGACCAGACACTTGTTCTAAGAATCTACAAGCAGATTCTTTTCCATTTCAAATCACATGAACAAACATTGACATGTTTCACTGTGACATCATGTGACAGTTCTTCATATTCCCCCTGTAGACAGAGGCATTAACTCAGACTGGCTTTATAGAAACACAGAGATTATCCCCATACTGACACACTAGAGGTTACACTCAGACACACAGTTCTGCTTGCCTGCCTCCGCCAGTTAAATCTGTGGAGGAGGAAACAAGACAAGCAGCTTGGTCACCATCTATTTACATAAATTATTCAGCGAGAGGCTTCGTTAAGACAAACACCAACAATTCAGTGACAAGTGTGTCTGAAGTGGTTGTAAAAGCAGTAACTAGAGGTCGACCGATGATGATTTTTCAACGCCAATACCAATTATTGGAGGACCAAAAACAGCCGATACCAATTAAATCGTCCGATTTATATAGATATATATTTGTAAAAAATGACAATTACAACAATACTGAATGAACACTTATTTTAACTTAAATTAATACATCAATAAAATCAATTTAGTCTCAAATAAATAATGTAACATGTTCAATTTGGTTTAAATAATGCAAAAACAGTGTTGGAGAAGAAAAGTGCAATATGTGCCATGTAAAAAAGCTAATGTTTAAGTGCCTTGCTCAGAACATGAGAACATATGAAAGCTGGTGGTTCCTTTTAACATGAGTCTTCAATATTCCCAGGTAAGAAGTTTTAGGTTGTAGTTATAGGAATTATAGGACTATTTCTCTCTCTGTACCATTTGTATTTTTATATACCTTTGACTATTGGATGTTCTTATAGGCACTATAGTATTGCGAGCCTAATCTCTGGAGTTGATAGGCTTGAAGTCATAAACAGCGCAATGCTTGAAGCACAGCAAAGAGCTGCTGGCAGATGCGGGAAAGTGCTGTTTAAATGAATGCTTACGAGCCTGCTCCTGCCTACCACTACTCAGTCAGACTGCTCTATCAAATATCAAATCATAGACTTAATTATAATATAATAACACACAGAAATACGAGCCTTAGGTCATTAATATGGTCAAATCCAGAAACTATCATTTAGAAAACAAAACGTTTATTCTTTCAGTGAAATATGGAACCGTTCTGTATTTTATCAAACGGGTGGCATCCATAAGTCTAAATATTGCTGTTACATTGCACAACCTTCAATGTTATGTCATAATTATGTACAATTCTGGCAAATTAATTACGGTCTTTGTTAGGAAGAAATGGTCTTCACACAGTTCGCAACGAGCCAGGCAGCCCAAACTGCTGAATATACCCTGACTCTGCTTGCACTAAAGGCAAGATAAGTGACACAATTTCCCTAGTTAAAAGAAATTAATGTTAGCAGGCAATATTAACTACATATGCAGTATTAAAAAAAATATACTTGTGTATTGATTTTAAGAAAGGAATTGATGTTTATGGTTAGGTACATTTGTGCAACGATTGTGCTTTTTTCGCGAATGCACTTTTGTTAAATCGTCACCCGTTTGGCGAAGTTGAAGTAGGCTGTGATTCGATGATAAATTAGCAGGCACCGCATTGATTATATGCAACGCAGGACAAGCTAGTTAACCGAGTAATATCATCAACCATGGGTAGTTAACAGTCATCACATAATCACTAGTTTTTTATAAGTTTAATGCTAGCTAGCAACTTTTGATGCGGCACTCGCGTAAGAGGTGGTCACAGCCTGCCATGCAGTCTCCTTGTGGATTGCAATATAAAATCGTCCATAATCGGCATCCAAAAAGGCCGATTACCGATGGTTTTGGAACCTTGAAAATCGGCCATACCGATTAAATCGGTCGACCTCTAGCAGTAAGGATGAAGCTGTCACACTGATCTGAAGTCAGTTTAACACACAGAAATTGGTTGATGTTTTTCTTTTGCGGAATGAAGAAGTACGGCTGTAAATTGTTCGTGTCACTGTGAAGGGCTGAAGTCTTTTATTGCGTGTACACAGGAGCACGCTCCGTGGTATTTTTCTTTGGTATTGAAAACAGATTATCCCGTCTTAAAATGTATAAATTATTTACTTTCTAGGATACGTGAGGAAGGATTAGGAATGTTGTTTGAAATGTTTGGACCAAGTTTACAGGTAACTTATTAGATACTTTGTAGGCATGTTGGACGAGTTGAAACCGGTGTATTTCTGAATCAAACGCGCCAAATAAATTGGCATTTTTGGGACATAAAGAAGGACATTATCGAACAAAGGGAACATTTGTGATGTTTCTGGGACATTTTGGAGTGCCAACTGAAGATCTTCAAAGGTAAGGCATATATTATATGGCTATTTCTGACTTTCGTGTCGCATCTCTCCTGGTTGAAAATGATATGTTACGCATTTGTGTGCTGGACGCTGTCCTCAGATAATCGCATGGTTTGCCTTCGCCGTAAAGCCTTTTTGAAATATGACACCTTGGCTGGATTAACAACAAGTTAAGCTTTATTTTGATGAATTGCACTTGTGATTTCATGAAAGTTTAATATTTATAGTAATTTAATTTGAATTTGGCGCTCTGCTATTTCACCGGATGTTGGCCAGGTGGGACGCTACCGTCCCACTGATCTGCAAGAAATTAAGGGCAACTCAGGAAGTATCATACCGTGGGTTCGGGGAACACCATTTCATTGTGGGCAGGAGTGGTGGGGGCAGCAGCGGGGGTGGAATTGGCGTTGTTGGCGTGGCCTGCCAGGTCTTGGCAGGTGTGGCTTTTCAGAGACTCTCTCCTCAGGGAGAAGTCAGAGGGATGCTCAGGGGGCACCGGGGGGTCCGAGTGGGGCGAGCTGATGGATGCCTCAGACACACTCTTCCTCACTGAAGAAGACGTGTCTGAAGAAGAGAAAGAGTCATCGACAAAATAAGACAGAGGCAGAATGAAAGACAAAGACTGAGGCCATTATGGAACAGGGAAACATCAATGAAGACATATGATTGAAGGACGGTGAGAAGAGACAGGGGTGAGGGACGTGTGGTTATCGGGAAATGGATATTAAAAACTAGAATGGTTAGATACTACATACATTTTTGGACTTAAATTATTGATATACACCATTGATTGTTGAAGAATATAACTTAAAAATGCCTCGTGAGCTTAGTTCAACTGTCATACCCCATCAGAACCCCACATATAATCTTATTTCACCCCAATGTTTGTAAACAATATAAATGTAAACTAACACTGTAAAGTTTTAAAAATTGTAGTTTTAACCATGTTTTATCACATGGATGGTAAGTCCTTCCATCCATAGCTGTCTATAGTATGAATTTGAGAATGGTTACATTGCTCCAGACCCATTCCTCAGCTTTTTTACCAAAACATACACGAGGTGCCCACTTTGATTCTAGCTTTAAGCCATAATGGTGTCATTATGATATGATCTCCCCGTCACAACACAGCTGTAAGAGGTGTCATGGCTTGTCTGTTCTCAAAGCTGAACTCCCCATCATGGCCTTTAATAATGTACACCCCCCAATGACAGTCATTAGTCTGGCCCACAGCTGCTGGGTGTCAGGTAACATGGTGACGCCTGCAATAGTCTGCTTACTGCAGGGTTTCAACACAATTAGTGGTGAGAGCCTTCTGTGGCCTGAGACGAAGCAGTGAATTGATATGGATGGATGAGGGTGTGACGCAACATGGTGGTGGCCGTGGGTGATTGATTGGTTAATTAAACATTAACTGTGGATATCAATGTCAAAATCTTCCATACTATATGTACATACATGGCCCTTCCGGTAATAGGAAAATATTATTTCACCTCAGTCAGACACTAAGATGCGTGAACACAAGTACATACAGAGACACACACACCCTCTCACCACAAGACACCCCCCCCCCCAACACACACACGTACCTACCTATTGATGCCGTGGCAGCGGCTCTGTTGGGGTCCAGTAGGGAGTGGATCCAGTTGGAAGCTCCCTGTTTGAAGTCTCTGAGCAGGAGGGCCGTGTCTCTCCTCACCATGCTCAGAGTGCTCACCTTCTCCACCTGCTTCTCTGCCTGGGGCTCCTCACCTGGGGGAGAGAGAGAGGGGGAGAGGGGAAATGTGGTACCCATCACTCACCAGCATTGATTGGCATGCACAAACAACACGCACTACACTCAGGGGCAGTAAATCATCTCTGCTCCCTCTCACACAGCCGTACCTGCGTAGGCGCTGAGACACCTGGAGAGCACACTAAGGGGCAGTAGGGGGTCGAAGAGGGTGAGCAGGCGGGAGGGCGAGGCGTAGGCGGTGAGCAGGATGGCAGGGTAGGCAGCTACGATGCCATCAGGCATCCGCACACCGTGAGACGCAGCGCGCATCGATGTTGTAATACACAGGTTACCACCAGCACTGTCCCCGGCCAGACACACATTCTCCCCCGTCCAACCTGAGAGTCAGAGTCAGTAGATTGAAGCAAGAGAGTGAGAAACAGAAAGAGGGAGAGAAAGGAGAAAAGCTGAGTAAAAGTGAGAGTCTGTATAACACTTCCAAGTCCCACTCTCTGTACCTGTGTCTATATGGGGCAATGAGGTGTTGTTTTATTTTGTCCCACAATGTTTTATAATTGAGACATAAGTTGAGACTATGGCCATCAGTTGAGTGAGTTCCAAGCTAACCAGTCTTTAGCTTTCTGCCATAATAATTTATTAAGTACCAGGAAATATCCAAAGTAAATATTGAGATCATTGGGAATAAAGCCCATCTGAAAAAGCAGGTCTGTCTATTTATATATATATACAGTTGAAGTCAGAAGTTTACATACACCTTAGCCAAATACATTTAAACTCAGTTCTCACAATTCCTGACATTTAATCCTAGTAAAGGTTCCCTGTCTTGGGTCAGTTAGGATCACCACTTTATTTTAAGAATGTGAAATGTCAGAATAATAGCAGAGAGAATGGTTTATTTCAGCTTTTATTTACTTCATCACATTCCCAGTGGGTCAGAAGTTTATATACACTCAATTACTATTTGGTAGCATTGCCTTTACATTGTTTACCTTGGGTCAAACATTTTTGGGTAGCCTTCCACAAGCTTCCCAAAATAAGTTGGGTGAATTTTGGCCCATTCCTCCCGACAGAGCTGGTGTAACTGAGTCAGGTTTGTAGGGCTCCTTGCTCGCACACACCTTTTCAGTTCTGCCCACACATTTTCTATAGGATTGAGGTCAGGGCTTTGTGATGGCCACTCCAATACCTTGACTTTGTTGTCCTTAAGCCATTTTGCCACAACTTTGGAAGTATGCTTGGGGTCATTGTCCATTTGGAAGACCCATTTGCAACCAAGCTTTAACTTCCTGACTGATGTTTTGAGATGTTGCTTCAATATATCCACATAATTTTCCTTCCTCACGATGCCATCTATTTTGTGAAGTGCACCAGTCCCTCCTGCAGCAAAGCACCCCCACAACATGATGCTGCCACCCCTGTGCTTCACGGTTGGGATGGTGTTCTTCGGCTTGCAAGCGTCCCCTTTTTTCCTCCAAACATAACAATGATCATTATGGCCAAACAGTTCTATTTTTGTTTCATCAGACCAGAGGACAGTTCTCCAAAAAGTGCGATCTTTGTCCCCATGTTCAGTTACAAACCGTAGTCTGGCTTTTTTATGGCGGTTTTGGAGCAGTGGCTTCTTCCTTGCTGAGCAGGCCTTTCAGGTTATGTCGATATAGGACTCGTTTTACTGTGAATATAGATACTTTTGTACCCGTTTCCTCCAGCATCTTCACAAGGTCCTTTGCTGCTGTTCTGGGATTGATTTGCACTTTTCACACCAAAGTACGTTCATCTCTAGGAGACAGAATGCGTCTCCTTCCTGAGTGGTATGATGGCTGTGTGGTCCCATGGTGTTTATACTTGCGTACTACTGTTTGTACAGATGAACGTGGTACCTTCAGGCATTTGGAAATTGCTCCCAAGGATGAGGTCTTGGCTGATTTCTTTTGATTTCCCCATGATGTCAAGCAAAGAGGCACTGAGTTTGAAGGTAGGCCTTGAAATACATCCACAGGTACACATTCAATTGACTCAAATCTTGTCAATTAGCCCATCAGAAGCTTCTAAATCCATGACATCATTTTCTGGAATTTTCCAAGCTGTTTAAAGGCACAGTCAACTTAGTGTATGTAAACTTCTGACCCACTGGAATTGTGATACAGTGAATTATAAGTGAAATAATCTGTAAACAATTGTTGGAAAAATTACTTGTGTCATGCACAAAGTAGATGTCCTAACCAACTTGCCAAAACTAGAGTTTGTTAACAAGAAATTTGTGGAGTGGTTAAAAATACGAGTTTTAATGACTCAACCTAAGTGTATGTAAACTTATGACTTCAACTGTACAGCATCAAAATGTTGTCAAAGACATTTTCCCCCTGGGGACATTAAAGACCATTCTATTCTAAGATGGTAGTGTGTTGTCCTACCCAGCAGTAGGGTTAGATAAAGTGGTAGTGGTGTGTTGTCCTACCCAGCAGGTGGTGGTTATTGATGGCCCAGCAGTAGGGTTAGATAAAGTGGTAGTAGTGTGTTGTCCTACCCAGCAGGTGGTGGTTATTGATGGCCCAGCAGTAGGGTTAGATAAAGTGGTAGTAGTGTGTTGTCCTACCCAGCAGGTGGTGGTTATTGATGGCCCAGCAGTAGGGTTAGATAAAGTGGTAGTGGTGTGTTGTCCTACCCAGCAGGTGGTGGTTATTGATGGCCCAGCAGTAGGGTTAGATAAAGTGGTAGTAGTGTGTTGTCCTACCCAGCAGGTGGTGGTTATTGATGGCCCAGCAGTAGGGTTAGATAAAGTGGTAGTGGTGTGTTGTCCTACCCAGCAGGTGGTGGTTATTGATGGCCCAGCAGTAGGGTTAGATAAAGTAGTAGTAGTGTGTTGTCCTACCCAGCAGGTGGTGGTTATTGATGGCCCAGCAGTAGGGTTAGATAAAGTAGTAGTAGTGTGTTGTCCTACCCAGCAGGTGGTAGTTCTTGATGGCCCAGCAGTAGGCGTAGAAGCAGTCCTCCAGGGCCCTGGGGAAGGGGGCTTCAGGGGCCAGAGAGTAGTCCACAGACAGGATGGGCACACCCAGGTCCTGAGACCAGCTCTTCAGGTACGGCTGGAGAAGAGAGAAAGGGGGTGAATGGAGGTGAAAGGAGTGAGTTTACTGTAGATGGTGCAACCCCCTACCAGGGCAGGCAGAGTGCTGTTTGCAGTTCTGAATGCTTCTTAGTGCTCCCTAGCTATCCTTACAGGAGGTGGTGTTGGGAAGGATAGGAGAGAGGTCCTGGTATCAGATTCCCACCGTGCAGGTTCTGTATTGGTGAACTACCAACCCAACCCCAAACATACACTGCCTAACTCCAGTGGTGGCTTGGTAATTCTGTTCTGAAAATACTAGGTATGTGCACTGTGCTCACAAATGCAACATGACAACCTTGCTCTCACTACACAGGGGTGGTGTTAACCTGTTGTTGCCATGCAATTTGATGTCATGGTAGCTAAATTATTAGCATTCTTAGACATACTTTCCAGATCAAACATCCTTAGAATACTTGCTTTTTATATTATAACCTTGTACGGTCATCAAGTACTTAGCTAAGTGAGAAGTCAAGAGTGTATACATTTGACAATATTAGTCTGCCCTCCTCTACAGAAGCTTCTCTCCTGTCCTTCGATCGCTCCATTGACCCTCCTCTTCTCTCTAAGCATCAGTGACAGTGTCAGTAGTGACAGCTCCGCCTCTCTAAACAATACACAGAGAGCCTCACCTCAGTGGCCCATGACTGGATGTGACCACATCACACTGCCAGACACCACCTCAACACCATCCCTGGGAATCTGCCCTGCACTCTTAAAGCCACGCTGTCATAATGCCTCACAGTCTGGCACCGCTGACATGTGTGGTGTGGCGTGGCGTGGCGTGGTGTGGCGTGCACCTGCGTGTCAATTTGAATGACCGTCATTGTCAGTACATGATACGTTTTGACACCCGTCAGCGCCGCTGGCCAGGTCTGCCAATCACAAGGCTTGCCAGCAGCCCCCATAGAGAGATGACTGCCCTCACAGACTCTATCCATCTCCTCACTGGCCATGAGGAAGAAGGAAGAACAGAGTGGGTACAGTGAAGGAGAGAGGAGAGAGAAAGGAAAGCAAAGAGCAGGGGTGGATTACAAAAATGACAGAAGAGGTCATTAGGACAAAGGAGAGTAGAGAGCAAAGGGAATAATGATCAGAAAGGAGGAAAGCGTAGAGGACAGGGTTAGAGGAGAGAGCCTAGAGATCACACACAGACAGACATCTTCCATTAGGGCCTATGTAATATTAAGCCATAATATCTTCATGCAGAGTTCCAGGCTAATTCAACATGACAGGCTTGTTCCTCCTCAGATCACTTCCTATAACCTCTGGTTGCAAGGCTATTGGAGATCAAGGGACTGCCAGTCCACTCTGGTTTCATGGTGACGTGTCTCAGTTGTTTAAAGTACCCTGCTGGTTATATAATACAGGGGGGAGAGAGAGGAGATGGAATGAGGAGGGAGGAGAGACAGACAGGAGTGGAAGAGGGGGAAAGGGGGGCTGATCTGCACCAATCACTGGATAATATAGAGTGATACAAATAAAGTCAGGTTGTGTCTATCAACCCTTTTGGATGAATTAAACAGTCATTAGCAGGAACGGCTCATTACAGGGAAGCCATGGAGTGAAAACACAATCATTCCGAACATATCCTCAAGACCACCAAGTACCCCTCTAACAACGCAATTCTCAAACTGTTCATTAGAATGGTTTGATTCCAGTTAACTATAATAATAAATAAAAAAAAGACATTGAGGTCTTGAACATGATAGGCTGTGGAGAGAACCAGGCCACACCATGGGTTCCAACCATAGAGACACTAGTTAGGTTAAAGGTAAAACGTGACGGTCAATTCCTCCCCAACAAACAAACGAGAACAGAATATGTTATTACCTCGTGAGACTTGGAGGTCTGGGCCACAAAGCCTCCTCCGTGGTAGTGCACCAGGAGCCAGCGAGAAGGGGGGCTCTGCTTGGTCTTCATTCCCAGAGACAGGGAGATAGGACCCCCCTCAGAACGAGACAGGGACAGCAACGCCTCACTGTCCTACAGAGGGAGGGAGACAGAGACAGCCAGAGAATCAAAATTACAATCAAAGCTAGAAAAATTCTGTTTTCACTTCAATTGCTACAGATGTTGACTTGTCCGTTTGCTTTACAGCTCTCTGTTGAACAATCCCTTCAGTCAGGATTAGCCGTGTGGTTTGTTCTCTGCTCTAGACGGTCCTTCCAGCTCCACCACAAACACACTATCCTCATTCCCATTCATTAACATTAGCAGGGAACAGCAGAGAGGCTTTCACTTGTGTTCTCCACATAAGACAACAGCTCTTTGACTGAGCAGGATCAATGAGTGAGTTGAAAGTGTTGGCTGATATCATGTCTGGTTTAATGCCAGACTACAGATGCTCAGCTCTGCTGTTCAATACCTCCCCAAATAAATAAAATGTGTGTGTGTGTGGATTTAAAGGGATTAAGAGCTGTGGATGAGCAGAGAAGACGAGACACTGTCTTTTACTACAGCTGCTCTCAAACGAAGGAAACGCAAATTAACAGAATCCCTTGATGTTCAAGCATTTCACGCAGGAAGAGGCTTCTCAACAGCTGATGAAAGCAGCAGCTTAAAGCCAATTAATTTGGGAAATACACACTGTCAGACTGCTGCTGTTCAAAGGTTTTATAGCGACAGCAGCACATTTTGATCTACCAGTCAAAGGTTCTGTGTGTCAGATTTGAAAGGTTAACAAAAGTGAACTTTGACCTACAACCAGCTGAGACTGGAATGTAACCAGTATGAGACCAGGGTTGTATTCACTAGGAACCAAAGAACGAAGCGGGACCTACAGTTGAAGTCAGAAGTTTACATACACCTTAGCCAAATACATTTAACTGAGTTTTTCATAATTCCTGACATTTAATCCTAGTAAAAATTCCCTGTCTTAGGACAGTTAGGATCACCACTTTATTTTTAAATTGTGAAATGTCAGAATAATAGGAGAGAGAATTATTTCAGCTTTTATTTCTTTCATCACATTCCCAGTGGGTCAGCAGTTAACATACACTCAATTAGTATTTGGTAGCAATGCCTTTACATTGTTTAACTTGAGTCAAACATTTCGGGTAGCCTTCCACAAGCTTCCCACAATAAGTTGGGTGAATTTTGGCCCATTCCTCCTGACAGAGCTGGTGTAACCGAGTCTAGTTTGTAGGACTCCTTGCTTGCACACGCCTTTTCAGCTCTGCCCACAAATTTTCTATAGGATTGAGGTCAGGGCTTTGTGATGACCACTCCAATACCTTGACTTTGTTGTCCTTAAGCCATTTTGCCACAACTTTGGAAGCATGCTTGGGGTCAATGTCCATTTGGAAGACCCATTTGCAACCAAGCTTTAACTTCCTGACTGATGTTTTGAGATGTTGCTTCAATATATCCACATCATTTACCGTCCTCATGATGCCATCTATTTTGTGAAGTGCACCAGTCCCTCCTGCAGCAAAGCACCCCCACAACATGATGCTGCCACCCCTGTGCTTCACGGTTGGGATGGTGTTCATCAGCTTGCAAGCGTTCCCCTTTTTCCTCTAAACATAACGATGATCATTATGGCCATACAGTTCTATTTTTGTTTCATCAGACCAGAGGACATTTCTCCAAAAAGTACAATCTTTGTCCCCATGTGCAGTTGCAAACCGTAGTCTGGCTTTTTTATGCCGGTTTTGGAGCAGTGGCTTCTTCCTTGCTGAGCGGCTTTTCAGGTTATGTCGATATAGGACTCGTTTTACTGTGGATATAGATACTTTTGTACCTGTTTCCTCCAGCATCTTCACAAGGTTTTTTGCTGTTGTTCTGGGATTGATTTGCACTTTTCACACCAAAGTACGTTCATCTCTAGGAGACAGAATGCGTCTCCTTTCTGAGCGGTATGACGGCTGTGTGGTCCCATGGTGTTTATACTTGCGTACTATTGTTTGTACAGATGAATGTGGTACCTTCAGGCACTTGAAAATTGCTCCCAAGGATGAAACAGACTTGTGGAGGTCTACAATTTTCTTTCTGAGGTCTTGGCTGATTTCTTTTGATTTTCTCATGATGTCAAGCAAAGAGGCACTGAGTTTGAAGGTAGGCCTTGAAATACATCCACAGGTACACCTCCAATTGACTTTAGAAGCTCGACATCATTTTTCTGGAATTTTCCAAGCTGTTTAAAGGCAGTCAACTTAGTGTATGTAAACTTCTGACCCACTGGAATTGTGATACAGTGAATTATAAGTGTAATAATCTGTCTGTAAACAATTGTTGGAAAAATGACTTGTGTCATGCGCAAAGTAGATGTCCTAACCGACTTGCCAAAACTATAGTTTGCTAACAAGAAATTTGTGGAGTGGTTGAAAAATGAGTTAATGACTCCAACCTAAGTGTATGTAAACTTCCGACTTCAACTCTACCTGCATTTGTCCAATTCAAACTTGTTTACATTGCACAACGTTTTGAATTATGTTTCTAGCCTTGATTTGCATTTTGATAACATATCTACAGTATTTCACTTTTGAATGTGTATAGTATTGCTTACTAGTTTTTCATCTTTGTTTCCATTGAACATGCCATACAAATAAAGGCATTTCAATTTATTATATGAACATTGCCTTGGTCCTCCCTTTTCATCACATATTAAGGTGGATTGTTATGTGGCTTGAAATATCCGATCCCATGTGCATTTTGGCTGTTCAGACTGCAGGAAAAGTACGATTTGAATCGGAAAATAAAAATAAAAATGGATTCGAGTCACTTCAAACTGCCAATATGAACAAGGCTTTAGTTACCTGTCCCTCCCTCAGCTCGTAAGAGATCAGCCTCATCTGTACGGGGCCAGGGCCGGTGTGGGCCGACGGGGCCTCTATGGTGACAGTGAGGTGGGGATCAGCCACCAGCGGGAGGTCAAAGGGCACAGGGGGCACCGAGAGGGCACGGTTCACCTTCACCTGGGTGGATGTCATACTGGCTAGACTCTGAGGGGAAGAGTGGAAGGCAAGGAGGGGAGGAAGAAGATTACTTTGTCATCCGTCACAGATACATTGCAATGTTTCAGTCTTTTCCTTTAGGAGGAGGGACAAGAAAGAGAGGGAAGGCTGAGGGCAAATCAGATAAACATTCATAATTCACCATATAATTTCATTCTTTTGATCTTCCGGTCATTTGTAGGTCAATAAACTTGACAAAAGACAAAGCTGAGAGCATTTCCTCATGGCAGGAAAGCATCTGGTAAAATCTAAACACAGTGACAGTATTACAAGCTCTGCAACTACATAACTATGAGGAATGAAAGAGAGTCAAAATAGCCAACAGGACAAACGCTGAGAAACACATACAAGGGAAGAGTAATCTACCACTGAGCTTTACATCCCAGCGCAAGGGGAGAGTATTCTACCAGCGACCCGTTCCAAGGTCCGTCCAGAGTGGTCAGTGACTCACAGATAGAACCTCGGTCTCTGTGATGTTCCAGAAGGCCTTCCAGAAGTGGACGTCCAGGTTCTGAGTGATGCGTTCAAACTCCGCCCCCCTTAACTCCGGGTCGATGGCGTACTTCCCTGAGGTAAAGAAGGAGCTGGCGGCTACACCTGGAGACAGAGGGAAGGGGGGAGAGAAGATAGTGGAGGCAGGCAAGAAGGAGAGGGTGATAAAGACAGTTGCAGGTAAAAAGAGAGGGGGACAAGGTAGTGGAAGTGGCAGAGGGAAAAATGTATAGGTATGGATAAAGATAAATGACAGAAAAGGGACAGGGAAAAAGGGAGAGTGGAGGAGGAGAGGGAGTGAGTGGATGCTAACACATCAAATCGTAAGTCGCTCTGGATAAGAGCGTCTGCTAAATGACTTAAATGTAAATGTAAATCAACTCACTGAGACAGAAACACAGGGATGGGGAGGTAGAGAGAGCGATGGCCATGAGTGGAGGCAGAAGATGCTACTGTTAAACAGAACTATTTCAATACCTGTAGCTACAGGAGTGACTGGATGAGACGGAGCAGTGGTCACCTGTTGTCCAGGAAAGCTGAATTGTATGGCTATTTGTATGGCACTTGTATGGCACTAAAACAGATGATTCCACTAATCTAATTAAACACTAAGACTTGGTCATGCTATGCCTGTGGTCACCTATTAACCATGTCAAAGCCTGGCTCTATGTCCCAGACTGAGACTATGGCAGTGGTCAGGGGGACAGACACTCACCATACGGTGCAATACCTCCTTCCTCCACTGGGAAGCAGCATAGAGCAAAAGACAGTGTTAGATCATGTGCCATCACATCCTTCGTAAACAACAGGTGTAGACTGACAGTGAAATGCTGACTTGTGTATGTGTGCTGTACGGAGAAGGTGCTTTCTGTACTCATAAGTGTCCATATATCAATGACCTATGAAAGGTTGGAATCCTTGACTGTAATGTGATTTGGCGATTAAAATAAAGTATTTCAAGTGTGTGTGAGTTAATGAAAGTCTCCCTTTAAATGATCCTTTAATGATGCATTGTCTCTAGCATTGATATTCACCCTCACAATCCCTTCACGTCGACTGAGTTGCAATGTCAGTAGAATGGTTTAGGATGTAAATGAGAATGAATTAATGATTGAGTGGCTTTTGTTTCCATCAATAGGGAGGTTTGCTGGAGCCACTGACCAATGCCTGACTGGTGGCGCCTGTAGTTCTCTCCGAAGGCCACCAGGCCGATGGCTATGGTTTGCAGACAGGGACGGATGGCTGGAGTGAACTGGAAGAGGAGAGACATGAAACAAATCACTACAAAATACTTTTCCCTGAGGCTAACAAAAAGGGCCTCAAGGTCATCCCAAAAGTATTCCTCCCTCCCAGTCTCAGCCTCCCCGCCAACCTGGAATCCGAGGCAGCGTCCATAGAAACAGCCCTTGTGCATGGAGGAGTACTCCCGGATGAAGCTCTGGCTGAGGCCGCTCTCCTCGTGGAAGAAGAGGTTCCCGTGGCTGTTGTCGTGCAGCAGTCGCTGGGCCAGGTAGAGCAGGGCTCTCAGCTGACATAGGGCCGAGCAGTAGGCCTCCATCTCCCCTGCATTGTGGGCCGTCCGAAAGAAGATGCTGCGTCGGTTGGTGGAGATGTAGCGCCCCTTGTGGATGATGTGGAGAATGCAGCAGCGCACCACCTAAGAGAGGGGTGGGAGGAAAAGGAGAAGGGAGTGAGAAATAAGGGGAGGAGGAAAAGTGCTGTGTGTGAGTGATAGAAATATCATTCAAAAAAGAGAATGTGTGAGAGAAAATAACGACAGGTACAGAAAAGGAGTGTGAGAGACAGACCATGAAAAAGGTGGAGACAGAAATTCAGAGACATTTAATAGAGGTAAGCAGCTGGCAGAGAGAAGGTCATGATTTCTCATCAATACAAGAGGGAGCCTGAAGAGGTTATATTATGACACTCAATCAATTGGTAGCAAAAAAAACAAACAGAATACAAAATAAACTTGAGGCATACAATATTGGTGCTGAATTTTTCCCAATGTTGAGAGACCGTCAGGCACACACATATGCACTAAGGACGCTCACATACACACTCCCTCTTAACGCTCACACGCTCCCTCTTGGGGTGGCAGGTAGCCTAGGGGTTAGAGCGTTGGACTAGTAGCCGGAAGGTTGCAAGATCGAATCCCCGAGCTGACAAGGTAAAAATCTGTCGCTCTGCCCCTGAAAAAGGCAGTTAACCCACTGTTCCTAGACCGTCATTGAAAATAAGAATTTGTTCTTAACTGACTTGCCTAGTTAAATAAAGGTAAAACAACAAAAAAACTAGGGAGTTGTCACACATACAGACACCCAAACCCTGCCATCCTACCTTGACTAGAGAGCGGTATCCATTGGCTGGTATGTGTGGGTCAAAGTCAAAGTGGTGGTAGATGGCTGCGAAGCCGGAGATGACAGGTTCCAGGCTGCGAGCGTGCTCCTGGATCAGGGTCATGGTGTCCACCAGCCGCTGTGCCGCGCCACCCTGGGCCCCCTGAGCACCCTCAGAGAAGAACGTAGCATTCTCCTCACACACACTGTACAGGGCAGTAAACACTGCCTTGGTGTCCATCACTGGGGGGGAAGAGAGGGAAGCATGCAACAAAGACTGATCATGTCTAATTCCCAAAAAATGATCTCTATGGCCATACTTAATAGTCACTTCGTTGAAATGGCTAACCCACTATAGCCAGCATACAACAGGTGATTTAGAGTAAGAGTCTATCCCATGACATACCAGACAACATACACATGGCCACATTCAGAAAAACAGTGCTGTTACTAGGGTGGCACATTTTGGAAACTTTCTAGGATTTAAATTAGGAATATATGCAAATTAATACCATTTAAAAAGTAGATTTTTTTGCGTATATTTACCTTATCATAAGTAGACATAATTACAAATGATTAAATAAAAATAAAAAAATAAAAAAACGATTTAGTTACGATTTGAACTTTAATTAAATGAGTTGACTCTTCACATGATGATTTCACTGAACAACAAAAGAAAGGGAATATTGAATGATCACCAATGATTCATTGCATCTCCCAAAAAATCTGTAAAATGATAGTCTAGAAACTAAAGCTTTGATGTCTTCCTCTCAGGCTTCCATCCTCTCCCTGGACTTCCTCAATGTCCACCTCTTGAACATCCGACTGAGGCCTCATCTTCACTGTCGCTTTCCAATCTTGTTGAGAATGGCTCGTTGTCAGGCTCAAAAAGCCTCAAATTTGCTCCGAAGGCCACAAATATTTCAACCATTGTATTGGTCAGCCTGTTGTGTGCTTTGGTGTGTGTGTGTTCCCAAACAAGGACCAGTTGCGCTCTGAGGTGGCTGATGTTGGTGGGATTTGGAGGATGGAGGCAACAGGGGAAAGTGCCTCCGATCCACAAAGTCCCTTCCACCAGGTGGCTGATGAGATATGTTGGCACGACTGCCATATTGGATCTCCATCCCAAAGCCCTTGCTTAGAAGTGTCCTGTGTCAGACTGCCAAGAACCTTGCCCTCATCCAGGCCAAGGTGGCGAGACATAGTAGTGATGACACTACAGGCCTTGTTGATCTCTGCACCAGACAGGATGCGCTTGCCAGCATACTTGGGGTCCAACATGTACGCTGTGGTGTGTATGGGCTTCAGGCAGAAGTCTTCACGCTTTTTTGATGCATTTCAGAACTGCAGTTTCCTCTGCTTGGAGCAACAGTGAAGTGGGAAGGGCAGTACGGATTTCTCCTCTTACACCTGCAAGCAGAGTCTGAACATCAGACAGGGAGACAATGCTATCCACAATCTGTGCTACTGCTACCTACATCTATCTATATCTATATCTATCTATATCTATTTATTTCAGGCTGCTTACCACTTTCTCCCAAAATACATCATCCAGGAGGATTCTCTTGATGGGGCTGTCCATATCGGCAGACTGATATGGCCATTTGTTGGAGAGACTCCCTCCCCTCCAGGAGACTTTCAAACATGATGACAGCACCAGCCCAATGGGTGGTCCTGGGCAGCTTCAATTTTTCACCTTTATTTAACCAGGTAGGCTAGTTGAGAACAAGTTCTCATTTGCAACTGCGACCTGGCCAGTGTGGTGCTCTTATTCTTCTCACTTTGCTTGGTGAGATAGATTTATGCAATAACTTGAACCTTAACCTAACCATTTCCTTGTCCCTCTTGTAGAGTGTATCCATTGTTTTCAGTGCGATGATGTCCTTGAGGAGAAGATTCAATGCATGAGCAGCACAGCCAATGGGTGTGATGTGAGGGTAGAACTCCTCCACTTTAGTCCAAGCAGCCTTCATGTTTGCAGCATTGTCTGTCACCAGTGCAAATACTTTCTGTGGTCCAAGGTCATTGATGACTGCCTTCAGCTCATCTGCAATGTAGAGACCGGTGTGTCTGTTGTCCCTTGTATCTGTGCTCTTGTAGAATACTGGTTGAGGGGTGGAGATGTAGTTAATTATTCCTTGCCCACGAACATTCGACCACCCATCAGAGATTGCAATGCAGTCTGCTTTCTCTGTGATTTGCTTGACCTTCACTTGAACTCTGCTGAACTCTGCATCCAGCAAGTGAGTAGATAAAGCATGTCTGGTTGGAGGGGTGTATGCTGGGCGGAGAACATACATAAATCTCTTCCAATACACATTGCCTGTGAGCATCAGAGGTAAACCAGTTGCATACACATCTCGAGCAAGACATTCATCAGCATTGCTCGGACTACGTTTCTCCATTGAGTCAAAAACAAAACTTCTGATTAGCCCTTGTCTTACCAGATGCTGTTCTATCCTGCCAATACAGGATGTTATAAGCTAACTTTTTTGATGAATTTAAGCAAAATTCCCCAAATTCCCAGGCTTAACTTCCCATGGAAAATTTCTGGACATTTACTGGAAAGTATGACCCTTTGCAACCCTAGCTGTAACAGATCCACCGTCTCATCTGCCACTGTAAAAAGCATAGAGACACTTTGACATTTGCAACATTGTTGCAATTCGATCTCCACTGGGTACTGTAATAACGAACGTGTCGGGAATCGGGACGAGACAAAAGCTTCTCTGCCAGTTTAAATTATGAATCAGCATAATTTTTCTGGATATACAGTTGAAGTCGGAAGTTTACATACACTTAGGTTGGAGTCATTAAAAGTTGTTTTTCAACCACTCCACAAATGTCTTGTTAACAAACTCTAGTTTTGGCAAGTCGGTTAGGACATCTACATTGTGCATAACACGTAATTTTTCAAACAAATATTTCACTTATAATTCACTGTATCACAATTCCAATGGGTCAGAAGTTTACATACACTAAGTTGACTGTGCCTTTAAACAGCTTGGAAAATTCCAGAAAATGATGTCATGGCTTTAGAAGCTTCTGATAGGCTAATTGGCTAATTGACATCATTTGAGTCAATTGGAGGTGTACCTGTGGATGTATTTCAAAGCCTACCTTCTAACTCAGTGCCTCTTGCTTAACATCATGAGAAAATCAAAAGAAATCAGTCAAGACCTCAGAAAAAAAATTGTAGACCTCCACAACTCTGGTTCATCCTTGGGAGCAATTTACAAAACGCCTGAAGGTACCACGTTCATCTGTACAAACAATAGTACACAAGTATAAACACCATGGGACCACACAGCCGTCATACCGCTCAGGAAGGAGACGCGTTCTGTCTCCTAGAGATGAACGTACTTTGGTGCGAAAAGTGCAAATCAATCCCAGAACAACAGCAAAGGACCTTGTGAAGATGCTGGAGGAAACAGGCACAAAAGTACCTATATTTACAGTAAAACGAGTCCTATATCGACATAACCTGAAAGGCCGCTCAGCAAGGAAGAAATCACTGCTCCAAAACCGCCATAAAAAAGCCAGACTACAGATTGCAACTGGACATGGGGACAAAGATCGTATTTTTTTGAGAAATGTCCTCTGGTTTGATGAAACTGTTTGGCCATAATGACCATGGTTATGTTTAGAGGAAAAGGGGGGAGGCTTGCAAGCCGAAGAACACCATCCCAACCGTGAAGCATGGGGGTGGCAGCATCATGTCGTGGGGGTGCTTTGCTGCAGGAGGGACTGGTGCACTTCACAAAATAGATGGCATCATGAGGAGGGAAACGATGTGGATATATTGAAGCAACATCTCAAGACCTCAGTCAGGAAGTTAAAGCTTGGTTGCAGTTTTTTTTTTTTTACCTTTTTTTAACTATGCAAATCAGTTAAGAATAAATTCTTATTTTCAATGACGGCCTAGGAACAGTAGGTTAACTGCCTTGTTCAGGGGCAGAATGGCAGATTTTTACCTTGTCAGCTCGGGGATTCGGTCTTACAACCTTTCGGTTACAAGTCCAATGCTCTAACCACTAGGCTACCTGCCGCCCTGTTGGGTCTTCCAAATGGACAATGACCCCAAGCATACTTACAAAGTTGTGGCAAAATGACTTAAGGACAACAAAGTCAAGGTATTGGAGTGGCCATCACAAAGCCCTGACCTCAATCCTATAGAAAATTTGTGGGCAGAACTGAAAAAGCGTGTGCGAGCAAGGAGGCCTACAAACCTGAATCAGTTACACCAGCTCTGTCAGGAGGAATAGACCAAAATTCACCCAACTTATTGTGTGAAGCTTGTGGAAGGCTACCTGAAACGTTTGACCCAAGTTAAACAATTTAAAGGCAATGCTACCAAATACTAAGAGTGTATGTATGTAAACTTCTGACCCACTGGGAATGTGATGAAATAAATAATTCTCTACTATTATTCTGGCATTTCACATTCTTAAAATAAAGTGGTGATCCTAGCTAGCTAGCAAGTGGGAAGAGCCTCCATAGCAACCATTTTTGGGTAGTTGTGCTTTACATGGCAGTCAGAAAGAGACCATATCACAGCCATGATAAATGTCCTAACACATCGCCTCAAGTGTTATTGCTTAAGTATAAAAGCTGATTGACTGAAATGTTGCGCAAGCTGGGAAAACTAAATCAAAGCTTCATTCCTCTAAGACAGTCATGTAACTGGAGCAGAGAGCAAGTGGTGAAACACATCGTGTTGCTGTCTTCTCCCGCTCTGTCCTTCCTCTCTTGTGGTCCCAAAGGGAGGAACACGACAAACAATTTCTGAGAGGAGTTCATCAAACAGAGTAACCATGAATTAATAGTGAACTGAAATCCAAGCAATAAACACCTCACGCCCTGGTAGACTCCTTGTGGAGTACTCAGCCTGTACTCTGCCTGCCTGCCAGCCAGGCTGCCTGCTGTATTGAGTTCTAGTGAGCCACCTGAGAGCACAGTTTCCACAGCAGAAGCACAGGGAAGAGCCCCCCGGGTGACACAGGTACTTACTGTATAGAATGACCGAGATGGAGAGAGATAGGGAGAGAGCATGCAGATGGTCAGAGTGAGAGCATGACCACACAAGGGAAATAAAGAGCATGCAATGGAAGGTGATTCATGTTCTCTCAGACAGTCAAGGCCACTGATTCTAAGATCCAACAACGCTTCAATTATGAGTGTATATGAAGATAAGAGACAAGGAAAGGAATAAGGAAGGCATTACATGTACAATGCCTCTCAGAGAAATGGTGGGCCAGCTACAGACATTTATGGTACTGTACAAGTCAGAGGAGCCATCACTTTGTTGTGAGGAATCTCAACCTCCTGACATCCAGGCAGCAAACTTGTCTCACACACACCAGTGAATCTCCCCATCCTCTAGCCATCACTACATCCTTCTCCATTTGCTTCTCTCCTCAGAAAGCAATGGAATGACACACTGGGCATGTGAAACAACCACTTGCTGGAGGGAGATGGCACAGAACTTCACAGTTTTGAAGAAAAATTGACTATCAGGCTTATTCATTGCCAATTAATTATCCTCCTCCAAAGCATGAAGCAAATCCTGTGTAATTACCTACTATTCTTCAATTGACTGCTATATTGAGAACACCCTATCCACCTTATGCTTTGCCCTACATTCCCAACCACTCTCTCCTATTCCCCAAATTCTCAGCCTCCTTCGTCACCAAGCATCCCAGAATGTAGCACTCCCTTTGGGACCAAACTCCTTCTCTTCCCCTAGCTCTTTGTATGCTCTCATTTTCTCCCTCCCTCTATCTCTCCCTCTCTCTGTGTCACAAACCTATAGTTAACCAGAAACAGAGGGAGGGTGTGTGTGCGCATTGTCATCAACTCTGTCCAGCAGAAATGTGTCCAAAAGAGTTTGTCTGCAATGCTGGGCCCAGGGGCCCCCAGTACCACTGACTGGACATGACTCACAGGTATAGCAACACTGAAACAGACACTGGCTTAGCAAGAGCTTAGTACAACTAGATACTTACACATTACATGAAAAATGTATTAGGTTTTGTGATTAAGTAAATCAGAAACCTAAACGGAACCTAAAAGCAGCATGAAATTCTATTAAAACTTGGTATCTAAATTAGAAAGCAAAATGCATTTGAAAGAGTAAGGCCTTATTTTATTTTAGAAGTTCTATGCATGTAATTTCCTATTAGTTCAAGTTACTGGGAATATAGTCTACTGGGCATGCCCCATGACTTGCACACTGCCACACTGAAAGGAAGAATACAGAGGGTGAGATGTAAGAGGCTTTAACAAATAGGGGGGCGCAGAATTGGCCAAGCGTGTTCCAGGTTAGGGAGGGTTTGGCCAGGGTAGGCAGTCATTGTAAAATACGAATTTGTTCTTAACTGACTTGCCTAGTTAAATAAAGGTTAAATAAAATAAAAACAAACAAGGAGGAATGGCACAGGGAGAAAGTGATATGGACAGTCAAAAGGAGGAGAAGAATACTGATTGAGTGAATGTGTCAAAAGGACGAGTGGAAGACAATTTCCTTCAGATCAACCTTCTCGGAGACAACACACACTTACTTATGAACATACTAAAAACGCAGGATGACCAAACATGTACTCACGGACCACACACGTTTTCCTTCACCACTGGTGGTGTGCAGCTCAGTGTTTCCGCTGCAGTCATTTAGCGGTGGCGGCACGCCACGGCAAAATCATTGCCAAAGCCTAAAAAAAATGAAGCATTTAAAAAAAAAAGTATGCCGAGGCGCACTGAAGATATGCTAGAACAATCCTCATTTACTATTCCTCTGCTAACTAAAAACGAGTAATGAATAGAAAAACCACAATCTCATAGTATAACAGAAATGATCTATTTACCTAGTCTGCTTGTTGTTGTGCGTTCTATGCAAGAAACACTATAAATGCAAAAGTGGACACCCTTTCAAATTAGTAGATTCGGCAATTTGAGCCACACCTGTTGCTGATAGGTGTACAAAAATCGAGCACACAGCCATGCAATCTCCATAGACAAACATTGGCAGTAGAATGGCCTTACTGAAGAGCTCAGTGACTTTCAAAAAGTAGCACCATCATAGGATGCCACTATCCAACAAGTCAGTTTGTAAAATTTCTGCCCTGCTAGAGCAGCCCCGGTCAACAGTAAGTGAAAAAACATTGTGACATGAAGTGTCTTCTGTGAGAAGTACAGGCATGGGGTGTATCACATTACACAGAGTACACCGAACATTAGGAACGCCTTCCTAATGTTGAGTTGGCTGGATGTCCTTTGGGTGGTGGACCATTCTTGATACACACAAAACTGTTGAGCGTGAAAAACCCAGCAGTGTTGATGATCTAGACATAAACCGGTCCGCCTGGCACCTACTACCATACCCTGTTTCAAAGGCACTTAAATATTTTGTCTTGCCCATTAACCTTCTGAATGGCAAACATACACAATCCATGCATCAATTGTCTCAAGGCTTAAAAATCCTTAACCTGTCTCCTCCCCTTCATCTACACTGACTGGAGTGGATTTAACAAGTGACCATTGCTTTCACCTGGCCCAGGAGTGTGAAAGTGAACGGAAAGGCTGGAGCAACGAACCGCCCTTGCTGTCTCTGCCTTACCGGTTCCCCTCTTTCCACTGGGATTCTCTGCCTCTAACCCTATTACACGGGCTGAGTCACTGACTTACTGGTGTTCTTCCATGCCGTCCATGGGAGGGGTGCGTCACTTGAGTGGGTTGAGTCACTGACGTGGTCTTCCTGTCTGGGTTGGCGCCCCCTTTGGGTTGTGCCTTGGCGGAGATTTTGTGGGCTATACTCGGCCTTGTCTTCGGATGGTAAGTTGGTGGTTGTAGACATCCCTCCAGTGGTGTGGGGGCTGTGCTTTGGCAAAGTGGGTGGGGTTATATCCTGCCTGTTTGGCCCTGTCCGGGGGTATCATCGGATGGGGCCACAGTGTCTTCTGATCCCTCCTGTCTCAGCCTCCAGTATTTATGCTGCAGTAGTTTATGTGTCGGGGGGCTAGGGTCAGTCTGTTACATCTGGAGTATTTCTCTTGTCTTATCCGGTGTCCTGTGTGAATTTAAATATGCTGTCTCTAATTCTCTCTTTCTCTCTTTCTTTCTTTCTCTCGGAGGACCTGAGCCCTAGGACCATGCCTCGGGACTACCTGGCATGATGACTCCTTGCTGTCCCCAGTCCACCTGGCCATGCTGCTGCTCCAGTTTCAACTGTTCTGCCTGCGGCTACGGAACCCTGACGTGCTTGTTGCACCCTTGACAACTACTATGATTATTATTATTTGACTATGCTGGTCATTTATGAACATTTTAACAACTTGACCATGTTCTGTTGTAATATCCACCCGGCACAGCCAGAAGAGGACTGGCCACCCCTCATAGCCTGGTTCCTCTCTAGGTTTCTTCCTAGGTTTTTGGCCTTTCTAGGGAGTTTTTCCTAGGGAGTTTTTCCTAGCCACCGTGCTTCTTTCACATGCTTTGCTTGCTGTTTGGGGTTTTAGGCTGGGTTTCTGTACAGCACTGAGATTTCAGCAGATATACGAAGGGCTATATAAATACATTTGATTTGATCTGGTCAGTCTATCGTGGAAAGAGCAGGTGTTCTTAATGTTTTGTATACTCAGTGTTTATGCTAGTTTTTTGGTACAAAATTCATCAATACATGCTAAATAGTAAAGATATTACATTTGGGATCTAGCTAACGATTTGCCCATGGTAAACGCAGATAGGTAAACCCATGCTTCAGCCTATTTATTTATAGCCACTATGCTGCGTCAATTGGGCTACAGGTGATCATTCTTTTTGCTAACAGCATACCTGATAATATTGCCCAACCTATATGCAAGGACCAATATGTCATTTTATTTTAATTCATTTTGGTATAGAATGTGCTTTTAAAAAGTCAACAGAACAGCTTCTCAGAGATGTACTACCTAAACTTGTGCAATTTGATCACTGATCTATTTCATTGTCAGTTTTTACCAATTTGCAACAGACAGAGAGCGAGCCAGACCAAGAGCGAGCCAGACCGAGACAGAGAGCGAGCCAGAGTTTAGCTGTGAACATTGGAATTTGCTCACAGATCTTTCATTCTCAGTTTTTACCAATTTGCAACAGACAGAGAGCGAGCGAGAGAGCGAGCCAGAGAGAGCGAGCCAGAGAGAGCGAGACAGAGAGAGCGAGCCAGCGAGAGCGAGACAGAGAGCGAGACAGAGAGCGAGCCAGAGAGCGAGACAGAGAGCGAGCCAGAGTTTAGCTGTGAACATTGGAAGAGCAATCTGATCAAATTTTTAAAAATATTTTTTACCTTTATTTAACTAGGCAACTCAGTTGAGAACAAATGATTATTTACAATCACGGCCTAGGAACAGTGGTTTAACTGCCTTGTTCAGGGGCAGAATGACAGGTTTTTTACCTTGTTATTGATCTAGCAACCTTTCAGTTACTGGCCCAACGCTAACCACTAGGCTACCTGCCGCACCGAGCTAATGTGACGACTGCAACATAATGCAGTATTGGGAGGCGCTTAATAAAATAAAGACCAGAATTAAATTCCCAGAACAAAGTAAAGTCCAGAGTGTGGCAGCAACACTAGCCTAAGCCCTGCTGCCGGGCCAGTGTTGGGAAATGGTCTAAAATAACCTGACATTGCTTAATTAGTAACCGCCCCACAACAAGATTATAACTGCTGATACTGAATAAGCAGCAGATGTTGCAATTTGAACCAGAATAAAATCAGCATTATAGGCCCTCACTCTATATATATATATATATTCAAAAATGATAAAGCCTGGAAGGAGGAAAGATGACTAGAAACGATTCGGTTGACCGTTTTATGTGTGGATTAATTGTCAGAGTAGAGGACCTTGTGCATTTCAGGTAAAATAACAACTCAATGTTTATATCCCAGGACAAATTAGCTAGCAACAGCAAGCTAGATAAATAGGACAAATTAGCTAGCAAGTGCAAGCTAACTAGCTGAATTGCCATACATGTTTAATTATTTTCGACCTGTCCCCAAACTAATGAGTGTCGTTGATCGCGTTTGGTGTAGGGGGACAAAATAAATTTATGCACGATGGCGCACACGCGCAGCCGGTTTGGGTTCCATGTAAAGATTATCTGCCATGCATAGCAAAGCCAACTACCAATAATTCACTTGTCTAAGGGCCCAGAAGAAATCTGCATTAATGTGTGATGCTAAAGTGAATGATGCACGTGTGCATAACTCAAGGCAGAAGATTATTTCTATTGGTAAACAAAATATTGAACAATGTATTTTGCATAGAAGTGTGGGCTGTAGTATTTTACTTTTAAATTGTTTAAAATATAGAATCAAGTGCTTGGCACTCACTATAGGCATCATGCATGTTTACTTTTAAAAAGTGTTTTTATCTTTCTGCCCACACCGCTACAGAAATGTGATCAAATTGACCATTGCTTTTTTTCCCCTTCTCTTTACTGCTGTGGCCTAACTCTAATAGTTCCAAATTATACAGAAAACATGTCGTAACCCACGAATGATGCAGCGCCCACCCTTGGGCCAATTGAGATAACGTGACTAACACATTTCAGTTAATTACTATAGCTCCCGCCTTGGGCCAATCAGCATAATTTTGTAAATTGCTGATCTCTATGGCAAGACGCATAATTCACCCAAGTTGTCAAAATCATCCCAGTGCTATCTGAGATATTGTGTGACCAACGAACAGAGACAGATCCACAGTCCCCTCCCCGATTCCATCGTTGGGGATAAAGGGTATTATTGTCACCATAAAAAAAGGTGGAGGGCATTTTGTTATAATGCTCAAACATGCGTATGTATGGCGTACGCCAAGTATATAAATCAATATTTTTTAGACATACCTTCAGAAATGGCGCAAGCAGATATTTAGTGTGAAAAGTACAGTTATAAATGAGGCCCCTGGTGTAAAAGTTGACTTATGCCATCTTTACTGTGGCCAGAATGGTTGCAATGTAATGTGACTGTTGGGATCCCAGTCAGGTTCTTTCCAAGATTTTAGATGGGTGTTAAGGACAGAACAACTGTTTGCTTCGACAGCTTCCATTTCTATTGACTTGTCTTTAGGGCCAAGTCCTAACTCGGTATAGGCTCAGATTAAATAGGCTATGCTCCCATCGCACAGCAATACTGTAGCCTATACCAATACTGTAAAATCTTTTACATAAGCTACCGGTCTATTTATTGTGTTGGCAGAAGAATTACATTTTTGCTATAATTCATGCTGTATTTGGCAAAGGACTGTGGCAGTTTCTGAAAGAGAAAACGATGGAAAATGTGACCCGTTTCAGGAAGCTAGGCGTATGTCACGTCACTACTTCAAGGAAGAAGCATTTCAACATAAAAAAATTAAATAAATTATCAAAATGCAGTTTTTGGCAGAAATGCTGGAACATGTGAATTACATGTGCTTAACCAAACTTGTATGCCATCTGTAAATACAAATAAAATTGTTGGTTTAGTCATGGAATAAGTCAGAAACCTTCCCGCTGGCCATGATTGGCTGAAATAATGGATGGGCTGGACATGCTGAGAGGAGTTTGGATTGGTCTTCCATGTAGCATGATTCTGTCGATAACATGAACTACTCAGTATGTGTAGATAATACTTGCTGCCGTGGCTTTTTTGAAAGACAACGTTAGACATGGAGAACTGCAAAAGTGTTGCTTACTGCTCTCAACACAATTGCTGCAAAAATCTGTGGAAAAAAGTTGGACTACTTTCTGCACATGGTCAGTCTGAACCGGAGTGACTTGACACAACGGGCCCAACAAGCTGTAGTTAAACAAAACGGAAACGACACAGGACGTCTAGGTTAAACTGGGGTTCCAGTCTGTCGTGAAGCGTTCATCAATGAATACTGAACAAAAATAAACAACAATTTTCAAAGATCTCACTGCGTTACAGTTCACAAGGAAATCAGTCAACTAAAATAAATACATTAGGTCCTAATCTATGCATTTCACATAACTGGGAATAGGGATAAGCATCTACTGGTCATAGATACCTTAAAAAAAAGGTAGAAAAGCACAATATTTGGTGTGACCACCATTTTTTGCCTTATGCAGAGCAACATCTCCTTCGCATAGAGTTGATCAGGCTGTTCATTGTGGCCTGTAGAATGTTGTCCCACTCCTCTTCAATGGTTGTGCGAAGTTGCTGAATATTGGCGTAACTGGAACACGCTGTCGTACACATTGATCCAGGGCATCCCAAACATGCTCGATGGTTGACATATCTGGTGAGTATGCAGGTAATGGAAAAACTGGAACATTTCCAGCTTCCAGGAATAGTGTACAGATCCTTGGAACATGGGGCCGTGCATTATAATGCTGAAACACGAGGTGAAGGTGACGGATGAAAGGCACGACAATGGGCCACAAGAGCTTGCCACGGTATATCAATGCCTTCAAATTGCCATCCATAAAATGTAATTGTGTTCATTGTCCGTAGCTTATGCCTGCTCCTACCATAACCCCACCGCCACATGGGGCACTCACATTTACATCAGCAAACCGCTCACCCACACAACGCCTTGCACGTGGTCTGCGGTTGTGAGGCCAGTTGGACGTACTGCCAAATTCTCTAAAACGATGGTGGAGGCAGCTTATGGTAGAGAAACTAACATTAACTGATTTGGCAACAGCTCTGGTGGACATTCCTGAAGTCAGCATGCCAATTGCATGCTCCCTCAAAACTTAAGATATCTGTGGAATTGTGTTGTGTGACAAACTGAACATTCTAGTGGCCTTTTATTGTTCCCAGCACAAGGTGTGCCTGTGTAACGATCATGCTGTTTAATAAGGTTCTTGATATGCCACACCACACCTGTCAGGTGGATGGATTATCTTGGCAAAGGAGAAATGCTCATTAAAAAGGGATGCAAACAAATGTGCACAACATTTGAGAAATAAGCCTTTTGTGCGTATGAAACATTTCTGGGATCTTTTATTTCAGCTCATGAAACCTGGGACCAACACTTTACATACATTTCAAATGGTCAGAAAGTAATTTTCATTGCAACTTAAAGCTTACTGTTAGCTAGCTAGCAAACATTAGGTTGCTGGATCGCTAGCTCATGTTACGTGTATGATGTGTAGTAACTAGTAATATTATTCTTATACCATAAAGCAATTTGCATTGCTAGTTATAGCTTAATGTTAGCCAGCTAGCTAACATTGAACCTAGTCTGTTAGCTTTAGCTACCTGCAGATTTAAACTACTGCATTTCATGGGATTATGCTACCTAGCTACATGTCTATTAAAAAAATTAAAAATAAAAGGAAATGGTTACATGACCCATCAAGTTAGCCAGGTGTGTCTGGGGTTGATTGCAGCCATCTATTGTATTTCATGTGTACATGTCTAGATAAGTGGCCCATCCACTTAGCCAGGTGTGTCTGGGGTTGATTACAGCCATCTATTGTATTTCATGTGTACATGTCTAGATAAGTGACCCATCCACTTAGCCAGGTGTGTCTGGGGTTGATTACAGCCATCTATTGTATTTCATGTGTACATGTCTAGATAAGTGACCCATCCACTTAGCCAGGTGTGTCTGGGGTTGATTACAGCCATCTATTGTATTTCATGTGTACATGTCTAGATAAGTGATCCATCCACTTAGCAAGATGTGGCTGGGGTTGATTACAGCCATCTATTGTATTTCATGTGTACATGTCTAGATAAGTGACCCATCCACTTAGCCAGGTGTGTCTGGGGTTGATTACAGCCATCTATTGTATTTCATGTGTACATGTCTAGATAAGTGACCCATCCACTTAGCAAGATGTGGCTGGGGTTGATTACAGCCATCTATTGTATTTCATGTGTACATGTCTAGATAAGTGATCCATCCACTTAGCAAGATGTGGCTGGGGTTGATTACAGCCATCTATTGTATTTTATGTGTACATGTCTAGATAAGTGGCCCATCCACTTAGCCAGGTGTGTCTGGGGTTGATTACAGCCATCTATTGTATTTCATGTGTACATGTCTAGATAAGTGACCCATCCACTTAGCCAGGTGTGTCTGTGTTTGATTACAGCCATCTATTGTATTTCATGTGTACATGTCTAGATAAGTGATCCATCCACTTAGCCAGGTGTGTCTGGGGGGTGGTTATAACACTTCTTTCACATGACCCAACAATTTAGACAAGTATGTATGGGTAAGCATCTAACAATTATTCATTATTTAAGACATATTTATTACTACTATTCAAGTAACCATTTCACTGCACATAATTACTTTCCCCATTGTTCCTCAACTGCAGTGTATGATATACCATTTTGTAGCGCTGAGTCTCTTTCATCCAATGTAAAAAAAAAAACACAATTTCAAATTTTGCAACATAAGTCCAAATTATTGTGGACTTGTCAGCATAACATTTGAATTCAGCAATGTTTTGCATTGACTTACCCCGTAACCTAATATGTTGTACTGCCCACGAATTCTGAAACATTGTCGAGGCTAGTATTTTTTACATTTATTACAGTAGGCTACAAACAGTAGCAGCATAAATACTTCAAAGTAAAATATCAACTGTCTGCATGGTCATCTGAAATTTGACTGTAGTCTACAGACCGGCTGCCTAGAAAGGTGAGGAATTTATTCTGCAAAGGTTGTGAAAATAAAATAGATTCTTATGTCTAATTATTTAAAAAATGAACAGGTTTTCACTCTTCTCACTAACGCCAAATGGCTGGATCTTGTTTTTATGAATAAGTGTCTCATATCCTTTATGTGCACAAAATACTTGGGCTACTTGCAATACAATACTTCAACCACTAGAAAATATGTACAGGGTCTATTTTGTACTCACGGAACATTTATAAATGAGGCCCCTGGCCCACTAATTATCCTGAGAACATCCTGAAAGCATGACATGAAGAGGGCAAGAGGACAACTCAGACCCTTCAACCACCAATCAATTAAACTAATCAAATTAGTGAAAGCAGCAGCATACTATATTCTCTCTCTCAAGTCTATAGAGATGGAGGCAGCCTACGCAAGCAACAGCTGTTCAGTACATATCACCCATTAAAATCTTGGAAAGAACCTAACTTGGTTTCAGTCGCACTATAACCATTCTGACCAGTCAACTTTTACACCAGGCAGTTAAGTGTAAACAACCACACTGAACTAAAAGTGACACCTGGTCCCAAGATGGATGAATACCGGCATTAATAAATCATGTACAACAACTACCACCAGCAGCACAACAGGCTTCTAATGAGCTCTACAGGGGGAATGGTGCGGGAGGGTGAGAGAAAGAGAGAAGGTAAATAATGTGTATGAGCAGGCAGATACACACATAGGCATTAAGCATGCTGTAGGTCACAACTACTCTAAAGTCATAAGAGTATAAATAGTTTTTTTTACCCGTGTCCGGGTTCATGGCTCTGTCCTTGTCTGTCTCCTTTCTTCAACAACAGCAACAAGAGAAGGAGGAAAGAAGAGTGAGAAGTAAAAAGAGAGACAGATAGGGTTTTGTGATTGGTCCTCCCTCGCTTCTCCTTTTCTCTCCTTCACTTGGTGACTCTTCCCCTGTCTGTTTTTGTGTCAGGCAGCATGTCATTCTTCATCCACTTCCAACCAGTCTTGTTTTTCTTTTCACTCTGTTCTGTTCTCCTCTCCCTCACTCTGTTTTAAAGGGCAGGGATTCTTTAGCCACATGCCAGCAGTCCCACTGAGCTGTACTCTGGGGACATGACTCTTCACCCAGTCAGGGGAAAACAGACACATTGTACGCATGCACACAGAATACACACAGAACTGAGCAGGGGGATTTGGTGCATGTATGTGCCCTGATGTCGGATTGAAATAATACCCTTTTCCAAGTGGTGACATACTGTAGCCTAACCTCTGCCTCTCCTCCCTGGCAGTTAGTAACATTGGCTGTTATTGGCTGTTCAGCATGCAACTCCCAGTGACCTTCAGACAAATTGGCAGATACCATGGTCAAAGACAACTGTGTGTGTGAGAGAGATAATTCCTTTTATCGGGTTCTAGTAGAGCTAGGCATTAAGACAAAAAAACATATTGCAATAAATTGAATTTTGTTCGCACTAACAAAATCGATAAATCATTTTTGGGGACCTGCTAGAGCTGGCTGATATAGACAAAAAGTCATATTGAGATAAAAATAACTATTTTGCCTGATAAATGTTTTAATAGACAGTTAATTTACATTCACGGCAGGGCTCTAGACATTTTTTACAGTGCCAAGTCAGTCAACTGAGACGGTAGCCTATGACTAAAAAAGCAAGCTATTTCATCTAACATCCAGAAAATGCATGATTGATATGTTGATGTGCAACCTGTCAAAATAGGACGCAGAATGATCCGATTTCTTTTTGGCTCTTCAGAGAATTTGTCGAGATCTTTGTGCATATTGGAGTATAAGCTATAGTATTCACCACCTGAGGAAGTGGGAACATGAAAAACACTTAGATTGCTAACTCTAAATATGTTGTTACTATGCAGTCATGTAGGCTAATTGATTAATCTACCAGTATAATGTAGACTAACGTCCTATAAAAATGTTTCAGCGCTAGGCCTAGGCTACATTGGTAAGAGGAAGGCAATGTCGTCCCAGCTCTAGGTTTTAGATCCTTCGTTTTATAGTTATGATGTAAGACAGTTGTAAGGTATTTTAAAGTATTATTTTTCTAGATCAAAAGGGTAGGTCTACATTTCATTCACTGAATTTACTGGAGGTACATTAAAAGTATGGTAAAGTAAGCTATAGGATAAACTAATTAAAAGGGTAGACTTTGGGCAACGGTCCAACTATGCCTCTTTCTTATAGATGTGTCATTCCTGTTATGCACGCCGCGGCCGACATAGCTAGTTCGTTAGCTAAGCTAGCCACTGTAGCTTGCCAGAATCTCTCCCCGTATGTGTTGACGTCATTCCTGTTATGCACGCCGCAGCCGACATAGCTAGTTCGTTAGCTAAGCTAGCCACTGTAGCTTGCCAGAATCTCTCCCCGTATGTGTTGAAGTCATTCCTGTTATGCACGCCGCGGCCGACACAGCTAGTTCGTTAGCTAAGCTAGCCACTGTAGCTTGCCAGAATCTCTCCCCGTATGTGTTGACGTCATTTCATAGGATTTCTTTTTGGATAGAAGATGTAGAGATCGGTAAGAAATAGCTTCTGTAGCCAAATATCTTATTTATATAGATTTTTTTATATGATTTAAATGACACGCCCCAAAAGCATTTTATGGCTAAGTTCAGCGTTAGAACCTTTGTAGGAGCATCGTTAAATATTTTAACTGTTTCCCAAAACCATCGTTAACGTTGCACTTGAAAACGCTCCTGAACTAAAAAGCCTGCCTCAGACCACTCGTAGAACAGCTAAGTGCTTTGTTAGATGCTTTTTTGCCCTCCCGCGTCACTTTATACACAGAAGCTCTCCACGAAACAGACTTGCATGGTTAATCCATCTGTGATCACTAATAACTTCAGAACAAAGTTAACTACAAATACAAAGTGGCCAATGTTTACGCAATTGATACAAACAAGTGACATAAAACCATGCTCAAATGAAAACCTAGATGACTGCATTAAAATATAAAAACAGTAGGAAGGAAGGCCTATTTAAATTATATTGAAATATATTTAACATTCAATCAATTGAGTTCGATTTTGCTACAGTCTAATTTGTCTCAATATATTTCAAATCCTAGATGCCATCGCCTGCCGTTGTGCCCTTCCCTTGAGCAAGTCACTTAACCCCCCCACAACAAGTACTCCACAGCTGTCCAGTGTGGCAGCACCCTGCAACCTCTTCAACCTGCATGTCTTTCAGAGGTTGGGAGCAGAAGTCAAATTTCAGTGTGACCTTGTGTACAATAGACCAATAAAGGAATCTTCATCTACAGCCTACTGCACACTCACATGCAAACACACACTTACTATACCACAAAACACTCAACCACCTCATACTGTCTGAACATGTGAGTTCAAGTCTTAACAGCAATACTGAACCTTTGAACGTGTACTATTTAGGGATGCTGAGATGTACACGTAGGCCAGGCCAAGTCTTGAGAAATGTCTAAGTCTGCTCCAGGCCTGAACCTCATTGTTGAATGTACTGTACGGTACGTACCAGGGCAGCAGCTGGATTGGTTGTTCCCTCTGTTTCCAAACAGAGGGAACAAATGATCTTGTTGGTGGGTGGCAGCTCAGCTCATTCCTCCTGGATTGCAGCTTGAGTCTGACTGGCTAGGCCTTAATATTGTTTTGGTTAATTTAGTGATTCACCAGGAAGTCTGAGGGGTTATAGAGGCTGTCAGAATGTTTTGGAAACCACATACTTAAGTCAGTTTTCAACTGAAAAATGCAAGGTTGGGTGGCATCCTAATGATCCCATAGACTGCAGGACAAACATGATGAATCGTAAGGATAGGTTAACTGAATGTTTTAGTACCATCCCTGAAAATCTTCAAGGCAAAGGTACATTCTCAGCCCAGGTACAATGAGAAAAGTAAAGAGGCAGGCAGAGTGAAATTACTTTCTCTCCTATCTAGAACGTAGTCCTACAAGTATATCTTGAAAGCATTATTCAAATTAATAACAATGTCCGCTCATTTTTACAACCTTGGTACCTCAGTATCAGAGATAATTGGCTACTTGACAACCATTTAGAGTCACCTATGCTCTTTGAATATGGTACATGTTCATGATATTCAAATAGTCAGGTATTAATTTAAACATTGTGGACTCACACATTGGCACAAAATACAGAGGCTCTACAGAGTGTGGGTGCAGAATTCTAAAAAGAACATCAAAGTGCAAAGTTCAACCACTAACATGAATACTAAAGCCTATAATATGTGTAATAGAGGTCGACCGATTAATTAGGGCCGATTTCAAGATTTCATAAAAATCGGTAATCGTAATTTTTGGACACCGATTATGGCCGATACATTGCACTCCACGAGGAGACTGTGTGGCAGGCTGACTACCTGTTACGCGAGTGCAGCAAGGAGCCAATGTAAGTTTCTAGCTAGCATTAAACCTATCTTACAAAAACAATAAATCTTAACATAATCACTAGTTATCTACACATGGTTGATGATATTACTAGTTTATCTAGCATGTCCTGCGTTGCATATAATCGATGCGGTGCCTGTTCATTTATCATTGAATCACAGCCTACTTCGCCAAACGGTGATGATTTAACAAGCGCATTCGTGAAAAAAAGCACGGTCGCTGCACCAATGTGTACCTAACCATAAACATCAATGCCTTTCTTAAAATCAATACACAAGTATATATTTTTGAACCTGCATATTTAGTTAATATTGCCTGCTAACATGAATTTCTTTTAACTAGGGAAATTGTGTCACTTCTCTTGTGTTCTGTGCAAGCAGAGTCAGGGTATTTGCAGCAGTTTGGGCTGCCTGGCTTGTTGCGAACTGTGTGAAGACCATTTCTCCCTAACAAAGACCGTAATTAATTTGCCAGAATTGTACATAATTATGACATAACATTGAAGGTTGTGCAATGTAACAGCAATATTTAGACTTATGGATGCCACCCGTTTGATAAAATACAGAACGGTTCCATATTTCACTGAAAGAATAAACGTTTTGTTTTCTAAATGATAGTTTCTGGATTTGACCATATTAATGACCTAAGGCTCGTATTTCTGTGTGTTATTATATTATAATTAAGTCTATGATTTGATATTTGATAGAGCAGTCTGACTGAGTAGTGGTAGGCAGGAGCAGGCTCGTAAGCATTCATTTAAACAGCACTTTCCCGCATCTGCCAGCAGCTCTTCGCTGTGCTTCAAGCATTGCACTGTTTATGACTTCAAGCCTATCAACTCCAGAGATTAGGCTCGCAATACTATAGTGCCTATAAGAACATCCAATAGTCAAAGGTATATAAAAATACAAATGGTACAGAGAGAGAAATAGTCCTATAATTCCTATAACTACAACCTAAAACTTCTTACCTGGGAATATTGAAGACTCATGTTGAAAGGAACCACCAGCTTTCATATGTTCTCATGTTCTGAGCAAGGCACTTAAACATTAGCTTTTTTACATGGCACATATTGCACTTTTCTTCTCCAACACTTTGTTTTTGCATTATTTAAACCAAATGCAACATGTTTCATTTATTTGAGACTAAATTGATGTTATTGATGTATTACATTAAGTTAAAATAAGTGTTAATTCAGTATTGTTGTAAATTGTCATTATTACAAATATATATATAAAAATTGGCCGATAAATCGATATCTGCTTTTTTTGGTCCTCCAATAATCGGTATCGGCGTTGAAAAACCATAATCGGTCGACCTCTAATGTGTAAGTCACCCGAATTGATCATGGCATGATGTCATCTAGGCCCAGAGATGTGATGGGTGGTGCACACCGTACTGCTCTTTGACTTTAGATGGCATAGAAGTTCACTTTCATCCAAAATGCTATGGTACCAATAATAGGCTACGCCTGAGGAAATAGGCCCTATTGCTAATTGAAGTCAAATAGCATTCAAACAGTGTGAAGGCTAGGCTACATCTTCCTTGGGCTGTTTGTGGGGGGGGGGGGGGGGGGGTTAGGGGGGGTTCCCTGTCATGGTGGGTGCGACCCTTGCTCCAGACTATTTCAGTTGTGGCCAAACTTCACAACAGGACGTTAGTAACAATGAGCCTCTCTCCACCCCTCACAACCAAGCATGCCTGGTGGCCTCACCGGTTTCCCCTCAGCCCTTTACTACACTGTCTGACTGAGAGGACAGACCAGAAAAGAAAGTCTAGCACCACAGGTGGCTAGTCAACTGAGTTGAGTCAACATCTCATACAACAGGTCATTGCTAAGGTCAGACAGAATCTGCAGCTCATGTTGACAACTAGGCTACATTCACCATTATCTGCATATTTTGATAGATAGGCTAAACGAAAGGTTAATGTTGTGGCAATCCAATCCACAGGTATTTTTGGAATTCAAATGTATGAGGAGGAAATCCTGCCCCTGCGGAATGCATCTGGCTCTTCACTCATGATCTGGAATCACTCAAAAAGGGGCTTACAGCTAGAGATAATAACAGGTCTCTGCTCCACAATAACAGTCTAGTGCCAGTTTTCATCCAAGAGGCACGTTTGCTGAAGATAATATCATGTTTGTTCATTTCATTACTAAATACCTACAGATAAATGGTTTGTTTGTGAGAGACTATTGTGAAAGGCTCTTAGACATATTTAATCCAGCCTTCCCTGTAGCTCAGTTGGTAGAGCATGGTGTTTGCAACGCCAGGGTTGTGGGTTCGATTCCCACGGGGGGCCAGCACAGGAAAAAAAAAATAAAAAAAATGAAATGTATGCATTCACTACTGTAAGTCGCTCTGGATAAGAGCTTATGCTAAATGACTAAAATGTAAATGTTTTTAAATAGAGTGAGTTTAAATAAATACTTGTGAAGAAGCCTGCTACAGTGGGAGAACTGTCTGTCTGAATGGCATATCCCTGACCATGTAATGTCACCCCCTCAAGCATGTTCTTTTCCACAGGCTGCCCATGTGTCACATTGTTGAGTACACGGTTCCAAATGTAAACTGATGGCAACACTGTCTGAAGACTAGGATGCTGCTGTTGCAATGTGCAGCTTCTCAACGTCCCTCACCCCTCCACACACACACAACACGCTAATCCCTGAGCCCACATACACTGCTGTGTTATCTGATTTGACAACCTGATCAGGTGGACCGTTGTCATCGTCAGCCTACATGAGCTGGGACAAAAAAATATATAAAAAAAAATAAAAAAATAGTACAGTACCTACATTATGAAATAAACGAGTTGTGAAACTTTCAACCTAGCTGACGTTAGCTACTAAGCTTAGCTTCGAAACACTGGGAACTATTTTAATGCAAACCTCATATCACACAATGCAAGTTGCCAGAAAAAGTAATGCTAACGTTACATGTTAAGACTGTTGTCACTTCCGCGGCTTAAATCTTTCTGTAACTTGGCTAACGTTAGCATCCTAGTTAGCTAGCTAGAAGAGAGGCACGAGTTTGGGTTTGCAACCTAATTTAACCGCCATTATCAAAAACCACTAAAGCGAATGGTCCAACGTCTAACTGCTGTAAATAACGTACCTATTGGCGCCTCCTTATGTTTTGACGAACGTCTTCCATTCAAACCTTTCTCGAGGCTGCTGTTTCCTCCCTTCTTTCCCGACGCCATCTTCACCCACTATTTCCACACCGCCTTCTCAAATATTCTAGTCATACCTGTAAAAAGAGCCACACCCACAACCAAAACTGCAGCCAGTCAGCGCTGGTAATGCATTCCTTCAGCCTATTGACGTGCTCCAGTTCGACAAACGCCCCCCCTCTTTGCTGCGTTGCAATGTCCGAAAGCTTCCCCAGATAATAATCGGTGGTAAACAAAGTACAGTACTGTCTGTCAGTAGGCTTCCCATCACAGGGAGGTAAACCTTGATGTATTGACGGTTTTAATAGCTGATCTACAAGCTACAACATCGTCAGTGGAGGCTGCTGAGGGGAGGATGGCTCATAATAACGGTTGGAATGGAGCAAATGGAATGGCATCAAACCATGTGTTTAATGTATATGATGCCATTCCAGCCATTCCCACAAGCTCGTCCTCCCCAATTAAGGTGCCACCAACCTCCTGTGCTAGAGATCTATCACGAGCCTCTTGGTGTAATGGTAAGGTTGAGCTACCCCAAAATTGTGTCAGAAATGGGATAACGCTTCCTAGACACCATCAAGCGAGTCACTTCGGTATGGGTGCGAGGGACAGATGACAAATACATACATTTCATGAAGCTAAAATGCTAAATATGTAAACATGAAAGCATATGGCAATCAGTTTTATAATTTTATTTACTAAGCACAATTCAGGCCTTGAAATATGGAGATTGGAGAGGGAAAAAAACATTTGGCCAATGCATACACAAAAGCATAGAAAATGCAAACATGCAGAAAAAAAATCTATCTTATGAATATAAAGTGTTTAGGTATTGGCATTTGTAATGAAAGGCTAAATTGAAAGCAAAATTCCCTCTGACATTGTAGGTTACTGCCTTTTTGGTCCACTAAGAAATGAGATTCAAATATAGGCAAAGGCTGCAAGGAAAACGCAGGTCACCTCTATAAATTCAAACATAAGTGGGGGGGGGGGGGGGGGGGGGGGGGGGGGGGCAGTTTTGAAGAAAATTCATCTCAAAACCCTCACCACAATTCTGTTCTATCAAATTACTCTTCTCCCACCCTCTTTTCCTCCCCTCTCTCATTCAAGGCTTCTCCAGGGATTTCCTCCTCTATGATCATGTTTCCCACGTCTTGGTTGGGGCCCTGCACCAGAGAGCGCTGGATCAGATCATTTGTGGAGCAGCATTCCTCCAGATTTAGACCCTGGATATGGATTGAGGTAAGGGAGGTTATGATAGATCGACTTCCTCTTTCCATCTTCTAGAACTTGTTTGATTGACTGAAGAATGGTGAAAAAAGTGACTATGACAGAAAGACAGAGACAGGATCTCATTCAAGTCCCACCTCATAGATATTGTCTTCATTTTTGACCCTTTTCTTCTTCAGTTGATTGAGTTTGTTCGTCTTGAAAAGGAGAGGAAGTGGATGACATCATGATATATCGTAAATCTCTTGGCCAATGGTGTGAAAAAGCCCATTGTCGTCATACAGTAAGATTACCATACATACTAGTCCTTCTGGTTAAAGCAGTTTTCAAATGACAAAATTCACTATTGGAATGAGAGCAAATTAGGAATATTAGATCTAGTAGCCTAGCATTAGCAGTAGAAAAGGTGGCCTGCTTGGCTCTCTGACCTTACAGAGCATCATGGTACCATGCAGAAGCACTACCACCATCAGTAACATTCCCTCAGCAGCCAGGATCCTGTTCTTGGTGCTTTCACTGATGTCCAGAATCTTCACCATCGGCCCTAAGCAGGGAGAGAGGGGTCAGATAAAGGTCATCAGAGTAGAACTCACCTGCTGCTCTTTCATGGGAGATATGCAGGCTAGATGTGAATGAAAGAGATAGTGTGGGGGGGGGGGTGGACTAAGTACCATGCATCAGATTGCAGCAAGACAGAGGAGAATAGTTTGAGATAAATTATACAAAACAGCCAGTGTATGTTTAGTGGTGCAATTGTTAAAAAAAAAAAACTATGCTCCTTATGTCACACCATTTCCCAGGAAAAACTATAAACAAAGCATTTATTTAACATTTCAACATTGGTCATTTGAATTAAATCAGAGGGATTACGACACAATGCAGCCATTCACTGGTGGCTTAAGTCTGGGTGCTTTAGGTAGATTGCAATCTGGTCTGATCTGTGTGCACTACCGGGACCCAACTTTTATTAGGTGAGCAGGTTGTCATGAGACCATCACAGATGATTTACTGTGATCCACAGGGAACAGATACTGCCATTCATGGTGCATTCCACTGGACTGGGCAGTGGTTAACTGGATTTGTGGATTACAAAGCATTCTGCATTGCTTAGCTGGTTTGACCCCACCCCCCAGACACCCACATGTACACACACATAATAGAAATACTGTACAACAAGTACTGAGAGTACAGACCAGACTAAAGCTTTTGAGGGTTACACCCACACAAGACCTGAAGGAAGGTGACATGGCGTCTCACACACACACACACACACACACACACACACACACACACACACACACACACACACACACACACACACACACACACTCACTGTAGACCTGCAGGAAGGTGCCGTGTGTGTACACAGAGTGCCGCAGGGCGCTGTGGTTGAGAAAACACTGGTACAACCCTGAGTCGTTCAGACGGGCCTTCCTCAGGATGAGTGTGTGACACATGACCCCTGCCGCCATCAGGTTTCCCCCATCCACCGTCACACGGTTGTCTCTCCGGTCCACTCCCTGCGGGGCAGACGTGCCGTTGACCGTCTGGATGCTGATGAACCAGGTGGTTTCCACAGCTCCCCTTGTGGCTGAGTAGCAGCAGCTCAGGGAGGCGGTGTGAAAGAGCTGCACCCTCAGAGAGGGCCTGTCTGGCTCCAGAGTAACCTGGATACGGCTGAGGTCACCGTGGACACCTGCTAGAAGGCAGAGCAGCAGGAGTAGGATGAGGTTGACCCATAAGACACTGATCAAAGGTCAGTTATTGACAGCATATCTGTCCAACTAGTGGCCCCAGACACGGATGATAAAAATAAACTGGAGCCTAAAAAGTATAAGGACTCCACACAATCCAGAGTGCTGTAATATTATGTCTCTTAACATCAGGTTATTTAGAGTTATAAGTGTAGGGTATAGATTCTATTGTGTGATGATTGTGGACTACAGGAAAAGGAGGACCGAGCACGCCCCCATTCTCATCGACGGGGCTGTATTGGAGCAGGTTGAGAGCTTCAAGTTCCTTGGTGTCCACATCACCAACAAACTAACATGGTCCAAGCATACCAAGACAGTTGTGAAGAGGGCACGACAAAACCTATTCCCCCTCAGGAGACTAAAAAGATTTGGCATGGGTCCTCAGATCCTCAAAAAGGTTCTACAGCTGCACCATCGAGAGCATCCTGACTGGTTCCATCACTGCCTGGTATGGTAACTGCTCGACCTCCGACTGCAAGGCACTACAGAGTGTAGTGTGTACGGCCCAGTAGATCACTGGGGCCAAGCTTCCTGCCATCCAGGGCCTATATACCAGGCGGTGTCAGAGGAAGGCCCTAAAGATTGTCAAAGACTCCAGCCACCCAAGTCATAGACTGTTCTCTCTGCTACCGCACGGCAAGCAGTATTGGAGCACTAAGTCTAGGTCCAAGAGGCTTCTAAACAGCTTCTACCCCCAAGCCATAAGACTACTGAACATCTAATCAAATGGCTACCCAGACTATTGCATTGCCCCCCCCCTCCCCCTTCTACACTACTGCTACTCTGTTATCTATGCATAAGTCACTTTAATAACTCTACCTACATGTATATATTACCTCAATTACCTTGACTAACCGGTGCCCCCGCACATTGACTCTGTACCGGTACCACCTGTAAATACCCTCGCTATTGTTATTTTACTGCTGCTCTTTAATTATGTTACTTTTATTTCTTATTTTTCTATAGGTATTTTTCTCAACTGCATTGTTGGCTAAGGGCTTGTAAGTAAGCATTTCATTGTTGTAGTCCGTGCATGTGACAAATAAAATGTGATTTGATTGCATAACCATCTGCTCTGGTTGGAGATACGGTTCATTAGAGCAGAACAGATACATTACTCACAGTCAAATAATCATGTTCCAAGGGATAAAATGGGGGAAAATTGTTTTAATGTTGCAATGCATGGTTTAAAGGGTTGAAATCTGTTCAAAGGATGTTGAGAATATTCATATTAATTCACTCAAACGCCATAGAATTATACTTCGGTCTCATCTTCATCCTCCACCTGTAAAGTAACTTCTCAAATAAAGGTGAATATGCACTGAAAGACTAACTACCCTGCATTGTTTATCAGCATATCCTAGCAGCCCCTTACTCACCAGCCCAGAAGCAGAGGAACAAGAATGTCACGGCCACCATCTTCTTCACTGTGTTTTATATTGGTTGCCAGTCGTTGCAGAAAATAAAAGGCCTTTTATAAAAAAGTATTTTGGTCCAATGTTATTTTGAGTGTTGTGCCTTTCAACACAGCTATACACTTCTACCCAGTTGTCTTGTGAATAAACCTTCCTTCCTCTTTTGTTGGTCTCTCTGTGTCAGGATATATGCTTGAGTGATTGCAGTGTTCTAGAACTCAAAACAGTAAAAGACCAAAAAAATGTTGGTTTTTCTGCCCCCATTTATTTAAAAAAAAACCCGGAAAATTACAATAACAAAACGTACCTCATTTCTTCTTAAGTATACAATTAAAAACTCTTACACAATGAAATCAAAGCCAAAATACACAGTATAGATCTTGCATATTCATTTGTTTATAGATATACATGTGGCGGATGAATGTGCGACAGACCAGACACCATTCTATACAAAGCGCTGGCTAGCTGGAGCAAACATGGCGCTGGTCAAACCTTGTAGTCACTGAGGTGAACACACACAATACACTTTGTAACATACATACCCCTGAGATAGCATAGTTACAGGGGACACTGCAGGACTTATACAGCCACCCCACAGTCAATCCCCCACAAACCACCTATCTGAAACCTTGGATTACCTAGAATTAAGGCCAGGGGGGTTTCCAGACCATGTGACCTAACTAGGAAAACCTCCTGGCCCAACCTAGAATGCATGTTGCTTTAGAGATTGCAAGAAAGGCATTTCACTGTAATTGTACATTAAACTGGAGACTTGATGTTGGTCACCCAACTCTTTCTACGTTCATTTCATGGTTCTTCTACCTTAACAGCCAAACATCTCCCCAACCAACAGTGTTTGTTTACTAGAGAGCCCTTTGGGAAAAAGCTTGATCGTCAGAACAAGGCACCCTTCTCTATAAAAACATATAAAACTAGACCACTATGTATTTGTAAATAGGATACATGAGGGGAAGCAAAGGGGGGGAGAGAGAGAGAATTGTAAGCACACGTTTGCCAAGTAGTCTTGAGACTACAGTGGCGGTGGAGGTATTAACCTAAGCTGGTATAACAGGATTTAACCTGCTCATTACTGTGCTTCAATGGTGAAAAAGCCCAAGTTAGAGATAATCTCTTTAACCTCATCTTGTTGCCATCTAGTATTGTATAATACAAGTGAGTTGTCTCACATATGGGGTCTCTGAGCAAACAAAAGCTATCCAAGTCTCTTCCTCTTTCTACCATTTTTGCCAAATGCATAGTACATAATTACATATGTTCCTCTCAACAAAACATCACAAAAACAAAACCTCCCGACTCGTGAGGAGTGAAATAAAATACACCGCAACGTACAGTGAAATTGTGCGATAAGAAAAGGTGATGAGAGTAGTAAGGAAGTAAGGACTACATTTCTACGACTTCTAGAAGGAAGACAGGATGAAGGAGAGATGGAGACTATTATTGTGGACTTGGTGATGGAGGGGAAGACGAGAAAATAAAGGGGTGAAAGAAAAAAAGGCAATGAAGTTTCAACACAACTTGTAACTACGCCCTCTGCTTCTTAGAGTAACTATCAATAACATTTGCATAATTACATATTTGGGGGACGGGGTAAGGGAGCGGTTGCTATGGCCACGACGAGAATGCATAATTCAAAAGTGATCGTGAAAGATAACCGTCATTACAGCACTGGTGAGAGTGACGACTTTTCGCGCCTGCAGTTCCTGCATCCAAACTCCCCAGACCCGCTTCTCTTCATTCCAGAAGTGGTCTATAGAAACAGTAGCTTAATCCAGTAATGATGGGTATCTTACTGTACTGTACCGTCATCCCATGCTGTCCCTAAACGTGGTCCAGTCAATATCAAAGTGATGCTAGGTGAGTCATGTCTATAACAATACAGTGCAGCCCTGCTCACGCATGGTAGTAGTGAAGAGAGGTTTTGAACGGCAGTGTGATTGTGAAGTGTCCAGTTAAATTTTGTTAATTAGTCTGGGGCAGCAGCATGGATGATGTATCACAATACAGTCGTCATACAAGTTAAGATATCATTATCTCCCTCTACACAGGCCCTCTACGTTTCTACCCACTGTGTTGTTTTCTCTACATGTGACGCTGGAGTTTGGATGGAGGAGAAGCAGAGAGCCAAGGCTGCTTACTGTAGGCATCACTCTCCAATCAGCATAAAGTGACTTTCTCCTATAGTAATAAGCAGTGGGACAATATAAACAGCTCATATGAGGATCTATAGGTACATGGGTGTCTCTTTGGTCCTGTTTCCCAGTCCACAGTTCAATGCCACTACTCTAAATCATCAAAATAATAACAATCAACTCCTGAAGAAAAATATGCACAAAAATGGTATTGCTACCATTAAAGAATATAACCTTTTTATCGGACAAAAAACGTATCATACAGCATATAATACTATGTCTCCTCCTTTCTTTATGGATCAGCTACTAGCCCTAGTCAGGAAGTCGACTCCAGTCACATCACACAGGTGATGACCGTTCTCCTGTGTGACCATTGTTACTGCACTGGGCTCCCAAGCAATGTGAGTATCAGAGCACGTATGGGTCTGACTGACTTTGTCTATAACCAATTATTTTAAAATATAGATTTTTTTACCTCTTTTTCTCCCCAATTTCGTGGTATCCAATTGGTAGTTACAGTCTTGTCTCATCGCTGCAACTCCCGTACGGACTCGGGAGAGGTGAAGATTGAGAGCCGTGCGTCCTCCGAAACACAACCCAACCAAGCCACACTGCTTCTTGACACAATGCCCATTTAACCCGGAATCCAGCCTCACCAATGTGTTGGAGGAAACACCGTACACCTGGCGACCGTGTCAGCGTACATTGCGCCCGGCCCGCCACAGGAGACACTAGTGCGTAATGGGACAAGGACATCGATGCCAGCCAAACCCTCCCCGAACCCGAACGACGCTGAGCCAATTGTGCGCCGCCCCATGGGTCTCCCTGTCGCTGCCGGCTGCGACAGAACCTGGACTCGAACCCAGAATCTCTACTGGCACAGCTAGCACTGCGATGCAGTACCTTAGACCACTGCACCACTAGGGAGGCCCCAATAACCGATTCCACAGCACATTGAACACTGAGCTTCAAGTCTTCTCTCTACATATACCTCCATCACCATCTAATACGCTGCTAATCAAGTTGGTCTTCCAAGGAAAAACCCTTCTGCCTCCCCTTCTCTCCTTCCTTCCTTGCTGTATCCCTCCATCTCTAATCTACATCCCATCTCTGTGCATCTGTCCATCCCTCTATCGCCCGGCCCAGCACAGTAGCAGGGTCCAAAGGAGAGGCAGCTGAAGTCAAAAGCAGTACACACACCGTCTATATCCCTAACAACATGATCAATTCCAATACTACTGGATGAATGTTTGGGCCATAATTACAGTTCTAACAGAACTCTATTACAGTAACTCCAGAAGGCCATTTTGCTTCTACAACACTATAACACACCAACACACACACACACAGATCTTCTCAACAACTGGGGTAAAATGTAAAAATGGATGCATGCATGACTAAGTTGCTTTGGATAAAAGCGTCTGCTAAATGGCATATATTATAATAATAATAGTAATACATATTTGCAAATTCAATGTTGGGAATTCAGTGTGGGTGGTCACTTGAATTGGATTATACTAACTTAAAAGTCCATCTCTGCTGTACTTTGGCATGTACTGGATATAGGGGCCTACTAAATGTTCAGTAAAATGTCTAGGTTTGGAAAGTTTCCCAAAAATCCCAGGTTTTTCAGAAATCTCCGGTTGAAGGACTCCCAGAATTCCTCCTTATTCCCTCCTGAATCCAGGAATCTTCCAACCAGGATTTGGGGAAAACCTGTGTATTTTGGTCAAGTTACCAGAATTTCACAAGTCTGAGCATGTTCCTATCTGGTTCTACAGCTCTACATCGCCCTCTATAGGGCTGGCACTAGTATCTCTCTACATGCATACATGGGGGTTTATTATACAGTCCAAACCCCTACAGTTGGCAATGATAGGTATATTTATTGAACATGCACTGGGGGAAGTATCTGTTGTGTGTGTGTGTGTGTGTGTGCGTTGCAGAAGCTCACAATCAATAAGCCCAGGCAGCATCTATCTCACAGCATACTACTGCTCCAATCTTTGGCACCTGTTTGCAAAACTCCCATCTCTCACACGCTCACTCACTTGCACATACTAGCATGTTCACAAACATGCACAAACACACACACCTCAAACACACACCTCCCACATTGCATTACTCAACTACTTTGCGTGAAGCCGTTCTCCTCCGCCTTGCAAGGGCCTCACGGTTGGCTGTGACCCCCTGTACATTTTTAACAAGGGCTCAGGCATGGCAGGGGAGCACAAAGAGTGTTTAGTAAATAGGAAATTCCAGGATGCATTCATCAATCCTCCAAAAGCAACTCGAGCACTCCAATCCAGCACTTACAGTGATCTGAGGAAGACCAAGAGATGACAAGGTTAAAGAAAAGAGTTGGTGAGATTAGACAACATATCCTTTACACAATTCTAGTATTAATACCCATGGCATTGCAGAGACTGAGGTAGTTGACCTTAACCACAGACCTAAAATCAGATTACTCTAACCCCAACCCTTATCTTAACTAGAGAGATAATACAAGGTCTGACCCTGTATCAGCGGTAAAGAAAAACTCCTCCTATGACATCAATATAAAGGGTTGTATATGAAGGTTCACCTGGTGTCCTGAAGGTGGCGCTGTGTGTCTCACTAGAAGTTGCCCCCCTCCAGGGAGAACTTAGACAGGGCCTGCTGCAGCCTGTGGTGCTCCTCCTCAACACTCTGATGGAGCAAGATCAATACACAGTTAAATGCTGAATCACACACACACACACACACACACACACACACACACACACACACACACACACACACACACACACACACACACACACACACACACACACACACACACACACACACACACACACACACACACACACACACACACACACACACACACCACCCCTCCGTCTCTGCCATCCCTTCCTTTCATAATCTTCTTTCCCTTTTGTGGGTGCTCTTGTGACATCACACAGCTAGCTACAGACAAAGGCCATTGTCCCAGAACTCCAATTTCACATAGACATTTCAGTGACAATAGCAACAGAGCAGCACAAGCCCTGGTGAAGTGATTTTCTCTGTCTTTCTCTTCTATGCTGCTGTTTGTCCCCATCTGTCCTCCTTGGCTCACTCCTTTTATGCTTCAGTCATCCTTTGCAACCCCATTACTCAATCCTCTACAACTTCCTTCCTTCCTTCCTTCCTTCCTTCCTTCCTTCCTTCCTTCCTTCCTTGCTCTCTCACCTGCAGTCTCTTCAGCTGTACCTCCAGACTCTGCAGTTTCTGGCGCACCTCCTCCATCCTCTCCTGGGACAGAACTAGAGGAGCAATGATCCCTCCCTCCTCCTCCATCTTCATCCCTCCACCCTCCTCCCCTTGCAGTCCTTGGTCCTGGCTCTCTGGCCCCTCCCTTCCATCCTCCGCATCAGGCTGTGAGTTGTCTGATAGGCTGATGCTGCCAACCAATAGCCTCTTGAGGGACATGACTGTGGCAGAAGACAGGAACATAACAGTAAGAGGAACATCAGTGAAAATGGTAACCGTTTGGACCAATCAAATGTACCCACTCACCTTCGTTTAACGCGCTATTGGCCACTTTCACCTGATCACTGTTGCTGTGGCCAATCAAGTCGAAGCCTTTGTCCGAGAGGTAATCAATCAGCGAATGACGAGAGTCCACAGACTTCATCTCATCAGTCAGGATGTCCTTATCTCGTTCTATAGACACAGGAACAGTCTTGGTAGTAAAGCAGTAACAGTAAAAACACAGGAACAGTCTTGGTAGTAACGCAGTAACAGTAAAAACACAGGAACAGTCTTGGTAGTAACGCAGTAACAGTAAAAACACAGGAACAGTCTTGGTAGTAACGCAGTAACAGTAAAAACACAGGAACAGTCTTGGTAGTAATGCAGTAACAGTAGGAACACAGGAACAGTCTTGGTAGTAAAGCAGTAACAGTAAAAACACAGGAACAGTCTTGGTAGTAACGCAGTAACAGTAAAAACACAGGAACAGTCTTGGTAGTAATGCAGTAACAGTAAAAACACAGGAACAGTCTTGGTAGTAACGCAGTAACAGTAAAAACACAGGAACAGTCTTGGTAGTAACGCAGTAACAGTAAAAAAACAGGAACAGTCTTGGTAGTAATGCAGTAACAGTAAAAACACAGGAACAGTCTCGGTAGTAACGCAGTAACAGTAAAAACACAGGAACAGTCTTGGTAGTAATGCAGTAACAGTAAAAACACAGGAACAGTCTCGGTAGTAAAGCAGTCACAGTAGAAACACAGGAACAGTCTTGGTAATAATGCAGTAACAGTAAAAACACAGGAACAGTCTTGGTAGTAACGCAGTAACAGTAAAAACACAAGAACAGTCTTGGTAGTAACGCAGTAACAGTAAAAACACAGGAACAGTCTTGGTAGTAACACAGTAACAGTAAAAACACAGGAACAGTCTTGGTAGTAACGCAGTAACAGTAAAAACACAGGAACAGTCTTGGTAGTAATGCAGTAACAGTAAAAACACAGGAACAGTCTTGGTAGTAACGCAGTAACAGTAAAAACACAGGAACAGTCTTGGTAGTAACGCAGTAACAGTAAAAACACAGGCACAGTCTTGGTAGTAACGCAGTAACAGTAAAAACACAGGAACAGTCTTGGTAGTAATGCAGTAACAGTAAAAACACAGGAACAGTCTTGGTAGTAACGCAGTAACAGTAAAAACACAGGAACAGTCTTGGTAGTAATGCAGTAACAGTAAAAACACAGGAACAGTCTTGGTAGTAATGCAGTAACAGTAGGAACACAGGAACAGTCTTGGTAGTAACGCAGTAACAGTAAAAACACAGGAACAGTCTTGGTAGTAATGCAGTAACAGTAGGAACACAGGAACAGTCTTGGTAGTAACGCAGTAACAGTAAAAACTAAAACATCAGTAATAACACCATTAACAACGACATTATCAACATCTAGAAGCTCAATGGCTTGAAAGAGGTGCTTTGTTGTCTGTTCTCACCAATGCTGTTTTTCAACAAGACTCCTCCATTTTCCGTGGGGCTGAGAGGGGGTTGAGGAAACCTGAAAGAAAGAGAAGGAGAGAAAGAAATGTGATCGGCGGCAGGTAGGCTAGCAGTTAAGAGTGCTGGGCCAGTAACCGAAAGGTCGCTGGTTCGAATCCTCACGCCGACTACGTGAAAAATCTGTGGATGTACCCTGAGAAAGACGCTTAACCCTAATTGCTCCTTTAAGTCACTCTGGATAAGAGCGTCTGCTAAATGACTAAAATGTGAAATGTGATCAGTGGTCAGAGGACGGCTTATAACAGTGCACACTCAGAGCTGTGTTGACTCACGTGGTGGGGCTGTATGGGTTTCCTCCTCCTCCAGTTAAGATGCTGTTTCCTCTCTTCAGGTCAGATGGAGGTCCTGTCTTCTTCAGCTCATCTACCGCCATCTTGATCACATCTGTCCAGCTTCACACAACAAAGCCACATCACCACTACACTTGGTGCTTCATCTTTATCTTCATATCTTCCACCTCTCCTCCTCCCTCCCCATAAACCTCTCTCCTCTCCCCCACTCACTTCTCCCTCTCCCAATCCCCTTCTCTCCTCCTCACCCCTTCCCAAAACCCTTCTCTCCCCCACTCACTTCTCCCTCTCCCAATTCCCTTCTCTCCTCCTCTCCCCTTCCCAAACCCTTCTCTCCCCCACTCACTTCTCCCTCTCCCAATATCCTTCTCTCCTCTCCCCTTCCCAAACCCTTCTCTATCCCTCTCCCACACTCACTTCCTCCTCTCCCCGACAGATTGAGCCACCAGTTCGTAGATCTGAGCCCCGCTGTCCCAGGTGAAGATCACGTAGAAGGCCTTACGGTCTGACAGAGGGACAGAAGAGAGGGGGATTGAGCTGACATATTCCTGCAAGGTGTTTGTGTGTGTGTGCAGCTCCATGTTAATGATGTTGTGTTTTGTTGAATACCAAATATGGCAGGTGTTGTTGTTGTGGGGGGAGGCCGGAGACAGATGCTCTTTTTGGAAGTGGGTTGCTCTTTTGACTCTTACATGGATCAGACCCTGTGCTGTCAAGTTTCTGAAATACCAGCCTCTTGAGTCATGCCTGAACAGCCTTTGGCCGTGTACGTAGGCTGACAGTGCATGGCCATCAGATTGCAGGACTGCATAGGAAAAAGGCAAAGCAGCTAGCAAGGTACTGCTCTTTGTCGGCGATCATGGACAGCCTGTATGAAGAAGGTGCTTTGACACTATTTTTGACACTACGTGTGTCCATGTATCTGTGAACCTTTGAAATGTTTGAATCCTTCGGGACTGTAATGTGATCTGTGCATTCAAATGAAGTATTTAAAGATGTGCGCGTCTCACCTGTGGCCACCTCTCGGAGGAAGGCAGAGTCGAGTTTGATGATAGGGCTGAGCATCTGCTTGCCCTCCTGAACAGCGATGTTACTCTTACTCTGACACTTCAACACCATCTTATCATCCTGCTTCTGTAACAGCACCAACAGGTCCCCCAGCAACACACACTGCACTTCTGAGAGGGGGACAGGAACAGGGTGGAGAGGAGTGGGACAGGAACATGGTGGAGAGGAGGAGGAGGAGGAGAGTGGGACAGGAACATGGTGGAGAGGAGAGGAGGAGGAGAGTGGGACAGGAACATGGTGGAGAGGAGAGGAGGAGGAGAGTGGGACAGGAACATGGTGGAGAGGAGAGGAGGAGGAGGAGAGTGGGACAGGAACATGGTGGAGAGGAGAGGAGGAGGAGAGTGGGACAGGAACAGGGTGGAGAGGAGGAGGAGAGTGGGACAGGAACAGGGTGGAGAGGAGGAGGAGAGTGGGACAGGAACATGGTGGAGAGGAGAGGAGGAGGAGAGTGGGACAGGAACATGGTGGAGAGGAGAGGAGGAGGAGAGTGGGACAGGAACAGGGTGGAGAGGAGGAGGAGAGTGGGACAGGAACATGGTGGAGAGGAGAGGAGGAGGAGAGTGGGACAGGAACAGGGTGGAGAGGAGGAGGAGAGTGGGACAGGAACAGGGTGGAGAGGAGGAGGAGAGTGGGACAGGAACATGGTGGAGAGGAGAGGAGGAGGAGGAGAGTGGGACAGGAACAGGGTGGAGAGGAGAGGAGGAGGAGAGTGGGACAGGAACAGGGTGGAGAGGAGGAGGAGAGTGGGACAGGAACAGGGTGGAGAGGAGGAGGAGAGTGGGACAGGAACAGGGTGGAGAGGAGGAGGAGAGTGGGACAGGAACAGGGTGGAGAGGAGGAGGAGAGTGGGGCAGGAACAGGGGGGAGAGGAGGAGGAGAGTGGGACAGGAACAGGGTGGAGAGGAGGAGGAGAGTGGGACAGGAACAGGGTGGAGAGGAGAGGAGGAGAGTGGGGCAGGAACAGGGTGGAGAGGAGAGGAGGAGGGTGGGACAGGAACAGGGTGGAGAGGAGAGGAGGAGGAGAGTGGGACAGGAACAGGGTGGAGAGGAGAAGGGGAGGAGAGTGGGACAGGAACAGGGTGGAGAGGAGGAGGAGAGTGGGACAGGAACAGGGTGGAGAGGAGAGGAGGAGAGTGGGGCAGGAACAGGGGGGAGAGGAGAGGAGGAGGAGAGGAGGAGAGTGGGACAGGAACAGGGTGGAGAGGAGAGGAGGAGGAGAGTGGGACAGGAACAGGGTGGAGAGGAGAGGAGGAGAGTGGGACAGGAACAGGGTGGAGAGGAGAGGAGGAGAGGGGGACAGGAACAGGGTGGAGAGGAGAGGAGGAGGAGGAGAGGAGGAGAGTGGGACAGGAACAGGGTGAGGAGGAGAGGAGGAGAGGGGGACAGGAACAGGGTGGAGAGGAGAGGAGGAGGAGAGTGGGGCAGGAACAGGGTGAGGAGGAGAGGAGGAGAGTGGGGCAGGAACAGGGTAGAGAGGAGAGGAGGAGGAAGAGAGTGGGGCAGGAAGTGAACAGCAGAAGAACAACAGCTTGGGTTTGTGTAAAATGAAATCAGACAGACGATTGGTTGATACATCAAAACAAACTAATGTTTGTAGAGTTGATAGTGCACCTAAAGTTTTCTCCTTGGTCACTCTCCAGGTCAGAGGCCCCTCATAGATCATCCTTCTCTGGGCCAGGTCAAGGTACTGAGAGAGAAGAGAACAATAGAGACTGATAAAGAATGAGAGAACAGGACAACTGTAGAAAGGATAGCATGAAGAGCACTGGACCACACTACAAGAAGCCCTCACTATGGTCAGTCACCTTGTACTCCAGGTACAGCTCGTTACTGGGTTTGAGCCCTGAGGTGTCCAGCCTGCGCTGGTAGTCTTTCAGGGTCTGGAGGGAGAGAGAGAAATCATTTCTACTTTCCCTCAGACACTTATAAGAACAGCAGTAGTGTGTGTGTGTGTGTGTGTGTGTGTGTGTGTGTGTGTGTGTGTGTGTGTGTGTGTCGCACCAGCAGGTTCTCCATCTGTTTGACCTCCTCGTTGACGTGGTTGAGGATCTTCCTACAGCACTCTGCACTCTGCTGAATACTCTCCTTCTCCAAGGTGTCCTCTACAGGAATACACACAACACATGTCACAACACACACACTCTCTCTGTTTATCTGAATGAGAGCAGCGAAGGACACACACAGACCTGTGCACTTGGCGATGTTTTCCAGCAGCAGGGGGTATTTGGTGAGCCTCTGCATCTCAGTGGGGATGATGTCCTTCAGCTGCAGCCTACGACACTGAGGCCTACTCTCTGCCTCCAGTATGAAGGAGTTGAAACGAGGGTCTTTCTTCTGTCTCATCTTCAGCTGTTCCAGGGCCCACGTCTGGTGACTACAGAACCTAGACGTCAGCTTCTGAAACCACTCACCCTCCGTCCCTCCAAACTAGACAGAGAAAGATGGGGAGATAGAAAGTGAGAGAGAGAAAGAGGGAGTGATTAAAAGCTTTCTTTAGGGATCCATTTCCCCAAGTATCCACTTCATATAAGGGATGAGGGGGTTAGGCTGAGATGGGGTGAGGGGCAGAGAGACAGGGGGGTGATGGAAGGTGACCTGTTCCTTACCCTGTTGAGTAACGTGGTTCCGATGGCCTTGACGATGAAATTGTGCTGACGCAGCTTCTTCAGGTGCTCATAGAAAGCATCTGCACAGAAACACACAGGGAGCACATAGGTTGGACTGGGGTAGATTTATGGTTGGGTTATTATGGTCAGACAGGTCAATTTACAGTTGGATTCCAGTTACACTAGGGTTCATTTACTAGTGATGAGGGGAAAATATCGATACAGTTATATATCAGGATATCATTTTGGAAGGTATGCCGTATTATTTTGACAGTATCGCAATATTATTTTTGCGCTAGTTGCACCAAAGTTCCAGAATTTTCCCTTCGGAGCTTATTCTCCAACTTCTTTTTAAATAAGGAACCAATTTGTTTTCAGCACTTTTATTTCCATGACTGATCAAAACTTGTTTTCTCATGTCTCTCTCTTGTCCTTCTGCAGCAGACATACGGTGAGCAATATGTTTGGAACATGGAATCGTAATAAAACTACAGCATCGAATCGCAATACATATCGTCTCGGCACCTAAGCATTGTGGTAACATGGTATCGTGAGGTCTTGCCTACAATTTACATTGGTCAGACTGACTTCAGCCAGGATCAGAACTGTAGAAGTGCTGTTGTCGGTAACGGTCACAGCCATGCAGTGGCAGTCATGTAGTCATACTGTATAAGTGTGGTTGTATGTCAGGGGTTTTGTGGTTGTACTGTAGTTGAGGTTACGGTCGTCCAGTGGCAGTACATTGGTCATGTGGTTGTACTGTAGCGGGGGTTATGGTGATTCTACGGTCATGCAGCGGTGGGACCGTACTCACAGTGCATGTCTATGATCTCGTCCAGGCTGGGGAAGATGGTGGCCAGCTCTGTGGCGGTCATGAGTTCCTCTCTCTCCAGAGGCTTCCAGAACACGGTCTGCAGAACACTCAGCATGCGCACGTGGGCGTGCTCCGTCGCAAACAACTCTGAGAGAGAGAGAGATTACTCTAGTGTCAATTCATTCTCAATATTTTGCATCAGATGAGTAGCAGCTCAATGTTGCACTGCAATTATTTCTAAACCTTTGTTTCTTTCCTCTTCCGTTGGCTGGATCCCTCCATCCCCCACCCCTCCCCCCATCCCTCCTCACCGTTGATAACCTCCTGCCGCTTGGTCTCCTTCTTGCTGAGGTCTTTGAGGGTGTCTGGGGGGGTGTGTTCTCTCCAGTTGGGCGGGTCCTGCTCCAGCTCCAGGAGGCGAGGGTCCTGTTCCTCCTGCTGGGGGGTGGGGCCAGAGAGGGAAAGACCTGGGAGGACACCCTCGGGGAGTAACACCCCTTCATCAACACTGATGGAAGAGAGGAGGAAGACAGAGGAGGAGGAGAGGGGCAGGTATAAGGGTATGGGGATAAAGGGTATGGGCGATAATATGAAAAGAATCTAACGCGAAGCTAGAAAACCTGCTTGGGTTGAGAAGCATTTGGATTGGGACAGTAAGCTATTGGCTGGTTCAAAGTCTACATAATCCACACACAGCACTAACATTACACTTAGTTACAGTTAGTACTGTAGCCCTGACTCTAGGAAACTAACTCTGGCTCTGGCCCTCCTCCTCCAGTCAAGCTGTGTCACTCAGCATGAATCTCTTCCTGTCTTAATGAAGCTTCTGAGAACACAGTGGAAGATTCACTCTCAGTCTCTCTGTCTAATTGTCAGACACCAGACAGTGAGTAAAGCAAAGTTAGTAGGTCAGTAATATCAGTCAGTCTGCCTGCCTGTCCATCAGTTACTATAGTCAGTCAGTCTGCCTGCCTGTCCATCCGTTACTATAGTCAGTCAGTCTGGCTGTCCGTCAGTTACTATAGTCAGTCAGTCTGCCTGCCTGTCCATCCGTTACTATAGTCAGTCAGTCTGGCTGTCCGTCCATCAGTTACTATAGTCAGTCAGTCTGCCTGCCTGTCCATCCGTTACTATAGTCAGTCAGTCTGGCTGTCCGTCCATCAGTTACTATAGTCAGTCAGTCTGCCTGTCCATCAGTTACTATAGACAGTCAGTCTGGCTGTCCGTCCATCAGTTACTATAGTCAGTCAGTCTGCCTGTCCATCAGTTACTATAGACAGTCAGTCTGGCTGTCTGTCCATCAGTTACTATAGTCAGTCAGTCTGGCTGTCTGGCTGTCTGTCCATCAGTTACTATAGTCAGTCAGTCTGGCTGTCCGTCCATCAGTTACTATAGTCAGTCAGTCTGGCTGTCCGTCCATCAGTTACTATAGACAGTCAGTCTGGCTGTCCGTCCATCAGTTACTATAGACAGTCAGTCTGGCTGTCCGTCCATCAGTTACTATAGACAGTCAGTCTGGCTGTCCGTCCATCAGTTACTATAGACAGTCAGTCTGGCTGTCCGTCCATCAGTTACTATAGACAGTCAGTCTGGCTGTCCGTCCATCAGTTACTATAGTCAGTCAGTCTGGCTGTCCGTCCATCACTTACTATAGTCAGTCAGTCTGGCTGTCCGTCCATCAGTTACTATAGTCAGTCAGTCTGGCTGTCCGTCCATCAGTTACTATAGTCAGTCAGTCTGGCTGTCTGTCCATCAGTTACTATAGACAGTCAGTCTGGCTGTCCGTCCATCACTTACTATAGTCAGTCAGTCTGGCTGTCCGTCCATCAGTTACTATAGTCAGTCAGTCTGGCTGTCTGTCCATCAGTTACTATAGTCAGTCAGTCAGTCTGGCTGTCCGTCCATCAGTTACTATAGTCAGTCAGTCAGTCTGGCTGTCCGTCCATCAGTTACTATAGTCAGTCAGTCTGGCTGTCTGGCTGTCCGTCCATCAGTTACTATAGTCAGTCAGTCTGGCTGTCCGTCCATCAGTTACTATAGTCAGTCAGTCTGGCTGTCTGTCCATCAGTTACTATAGTCAGTCTGCCTGTCCATCAGTTACTATAGTCAGTCAGTCTGGCTGTCCGCCCATCAGTTACTATAGTCAGTCAGTCTGGCTGTCTGTCCATCAGTTACTATAGTCAGTCAGTCTGGCTGTCCGTCCATCAGTTACTATAGTCAGTCAGTCTGGCTGTCCGTCCATCAGTTACTATAGTCAGTCAGTCTGGCTGTCTGTCCATCAGTTACTATAGTCAGTCTGCCTGTCCATCAGTTACTATAGTCAGTCAGTCTGGCTGTCCGCCCATCAGTTACTATAGTCAGTCAGTCTGGCTGTCTGCCCATCAGTTACCATAGTCAGTCAGTCAGTCTGTCCGTCCATCCATCAGTTAGTAAAGTCAATCAGTCAGTCTGCCTGTCCGTCCATCAGTAATTATAGTCAATCAGTCAGCCTGCCTGCCTGTCCATCAGTTAGTATAGTCAGTCAGTCAGTCAGTCAGTCTGCCTGACCATCAGTTAGTATAGTCAGTCTGCCTGCCTGACCATCAGATAGTATAGTCAATCAGTCAGTCTGTCTGTCTGTCCATCAGTTAGTATAGTCAATCAGTCAGCCTGTCTGTCCGTCCATCAGTTAGTATAGGGCAGTCAGTCAGTCTGCCCGTCCGTCCATCAGTTACTATAGTCAGTCAGTCAGTCTGCCTGCCTGGCCATCAGTTAGTATAGTCAGTCAGTCAGTCTGCCTGCCTGGCCATCAGTTAGTATAGTCAGTCAGTCAGTCTGCCCGTCCGTCCATCAGTTAGTATAGTCAGTCTGCCTGACCATCAGTTAGTATAGTCAGTCTGCCTGCCTGACCATCAGTTAGTATAGTCAGTCTGCCTGCCTGTCCATCAGTTAGTATAGTCAGTCAGTCAGTCAGTCAGTCAGTCAGTCTGCCTGACCATCAGTTAGTATAGTTAGTCAGTCTGCCTGACCATCAGTTAGTATAGTCAGTCAGTCTGCCTGACCATCAGTTAGTATAGTCAGTCAGTCTGCCTGACCATCAGTTAGTATAGTCAGTCAGTCTGCCTGACCATCAGTTAGTATAGTCAGTCTGCCTGCCTGTCCATCAGTTAGTATAGTCAGTCAGTCAGTCAGTCAGTCAGTCAGTCAGTCAGTCAGTCAGTCAGTCAGTCTGCCTGACCATCAGTTAGTATAGTCAGTCAGTCTGCCTGTCCATCAGTTAGTATAGTCAGTCAGTCTGCCTGACCATCAGTTAGTATAGTTAGTCAGTCTGCCTGACCATCAGTTAGTATAGTCAGTCAGTCAGTCTGCCTGACCATCAGTTAGTATAGTCAGTCAGTCTGCCCGTCCATCAGTTAATATAGTCAGCCAGTCTGCCTGACCATCAGTTAGTATAGTCAGTCAGTCAGTCTGCCTGACCATCAGTTAGTATAGTCAGTCAGTCAGTCTGCCTGACCATCAGTTAGTATAGTCAGTCAGTCAGTCTGCCTGACCATCAGTTAGTATAGTCAGTCAGTCAGTCTGCCTGACCATCAGTTAGTATAGTCAGTCAGTCAGTCTGCATGACCATCAGTTAGTATAGTCAGTCAGTCAGTCTGCCTGACCATCAGTTAGTATAGTCAGACAGTCAGTCTGCCTGACCATCAGTTACTATAGTCAGTCTGCCTGCCTGTCCATCAGTTAATATAGTCAGCCAGTCTGCCTGACCATCAGTTAGTATAGTCAGTCAGTCAGTCTGTCCATCAGTGACTCTGTCCATCTGTGGCTGTGCTCCCCTCTCTCCCCCTGTGAGAGAAGGGAGGGTAGGGAGTCTGCCTTACAAGGGGTGGGGAGAGGTCGGGGAGGAGTGTGCTGCCGTGGCGGCGGCTTGCAGGTCCACGTCGCTACGGGAACGTGACTGTTTGGCCCGGGAGGAGCCACGGCGACGGGAGGAATGTCTGTCCACACGAGCACTCTCACTGCGCCCCACACGCCTGGGGAGGAAGGGAGGGAGGGAGGAGGAGAGTACATCGAGGGAAGGGAGAGAGGAGAGTGAGAGGAAAGCCAGTGGGTGGGAAAAATACAAGGAGGATGGTAGTATAAGGAGGAAGGCAGGAGAGGAAGTAGAGAGACAGACGGAGTGAGGAGTACACGAACCACAAGGAAATGGTCCAAAAGACCAAACCAAAGAGTACAGAGTGGAACAACAAAGACAGGGGAGATATTAGGATAAAGTGGATCCAAGCAGGAGAACCATTACAGAGGAAGTCAATGTGATGTCAAAGGAATGTAGAGGATCAAAAGAAAAGCACACAAGAGATGTGACAGAGAATGGATGGTTAGACTCATAGCATAGAGACACTCCACACAGTCCTGGGTTACTGCTTAATGACTAGCCCTATCAGAAACACATTGGAAGCATAGAGACACTCCACACAGTCCTGGATTACTGCTTAATGACTAGCCCTATCAGAAACACATTGGAAGCAGAGAGACACTCCACACAGTCCTGGGTTACTGCTTAATGACTAGCCCCATCAGAAACACATTGGAAGCATAGAGACACTCCACACAGTCCTGGGTTACTGCTTAATGACTAGCCCCATCAGAAACACATTGGAAGCATAGAGACACTCCACGCAGTCCTGGGTTACTGCTTAATGACTAGCCCCATCAGAAACACATTGGAAGCATAGAGACACTCCACGCAGTCCTGGGTTACTGCTTAATGACTAGCCCCATCAGAAACACATTGGAAGCCCATCTTCCTCAAGACTATTAGTTAAGAAAGCGGTCCTTAGAAACATCTGTGTGTCTGTGTACCAAGGCCTTTCAATTACACAATGTTAAATGGCAATCAATTGGGCTTATCAACCCTCCAATCTCACACACACACACTGACAAGAAGACTATTATTCTCTAACATCACAGCCCACTCACGTCACTTCAAGGTACAGGATAAACAATACTTAGCCATGCAGTGTGTGTGTGTGTGTGTGTGTGTGTGTGTGTGTGTGTGTGTGTACAGTAACGCAGGATGGACTGTGTGTTATCAATATGAGACCCAGTGCGTGTCCGTATCCCTGTCGCAGAGAAGTAGAAACCCACCTTGTCTTGCGTCTGTAAAAACACGGGACAGCACAGTTACATAACCACCACAACCATTAAACAGTAACACACCCCCTTTCTAGAAACCTCCAACTCCCCCATCAACCACTGCAGCACACGGACAGAGGCTAACAGCACTGAACGCACTGTAAAACCACAGAAAGCAAAGCTCGCCCACAAACACAACACGTCTGCTGTCCTGAACATGGTACCACATGAAGCCCTGTGAAGACTGGACAACAGAACATAGCGGAACCCTATAGAACCACACACACTGATGCCTTCTGCAAGCAACAGACATGAAAGCGAACCAGACCTCACTGCTTGACTTACAGTAGGACTGGGATAAAGCCGACAACAGACACATCTGAAGCTGGACCGCACGGCTGAAGCACAGTAAAAGCCAACTTAATGAACTTAAGCCTGTAGAGATACAATGCTGTACAAATCAAATATAGCACAATGAATGCCCAACTCAGACAGACGCACAACCCTTAGACAACATAACAACGTTATACCAGCTTTCCCCAGCTCTGGTACTTGAGTCTAGCCTGCAGACACACAGACAAGATGACACGCTACAGTACAATGTTAACTATTATACACTTAACTTGCTCTGAACAACTGAGCAGAGTCAGCATCGCACAAACAAGGAGACAGCAGTGGTGCTTTGGAAGAAGAGCAAACCAACATGAAAAATGGACACACACAGAGTGAAAGAAAGTGGAGAACAGGTAAACAAAACAAGAGATTTGTGGTAGAGGAGAAGGGAGGAGGGGTTGGGAGCTGGAGGGGAAGACCAGGTCCCTGTAGCCCCAGGAAGGGTCCATCTCCAAATGCTGGGTGGGTGTTAGTGATGTTCGCTACATGGAGCTGCTCTGGCAGGGCAGGGCTAAGGTGTGGTAGGTAGGCTAGGCAGCACAGTACACAGCAGGGACAGACGGAGACACTGAGGGAGTTTTACCACGCTCCCTCAGCCTTAGCATAGCCACTGACCCCCCCCCCCCCCCGTCTTTTTATCTCTGTCTTCCTCTATTTATCCCTTTCCCTTACTACCTCTCTCTCTCACCTGTCTTTGTCCAGGTTTTCCTCCAGGGGGGGTTCATTGGGTGAGGGGGGCTCCCATATAGCCAGCCCCCCTGCCATCCCCGCGGGGGACACCTCGCCCCCCTCCGCTACCAACTGGGGGTCCGAACGACTGCTGAACAGACCTGGGAAAGGAGGGAAGAAAGCACACATCAGATTCACCGCACTGAACACACCTTAAGTTAGGTTGGGTGCTGCTATGCTACCATGTATCCGTCCAATCAGCTTTACCTGTCTCGCTGTGGGAGAAGTCTGGGCTGGAGGTCACACTGATGTGAACCCCTGAGCCCTCACTGACCTCCAAACCCTGATGGGGGGAGGATCCTGTGGAAACAGACTTCCTGTTTATTGCTGGAGGGGCGGCATCAGGGGCAGAGGAACCTCGAGAGGGGAAGGGGCCGCTGGAAACTTTACGCTCATGATTCACCTTCTCTTTATCCACTGAGAGAGAGAGAGAGAGAGAGAGAGAGAGAGAGGAGAGAGAGAGAGAGAGAGAGAGAGAGAGAGAGAGAGAGAGAGAGAGGAGAGAGAGAGAGAGAGAGCGAGAGAGAGAGGTAGAGAAATAGATGGTAAACGGGATGACATTGAGAAAAAAAGAGTCAAAACAGTCAGTCATTTCCATGAGAGCCCATGAGAGAGAGAGACAGATGGAGACAGACAGGATGAGTATAGGGCAATCAGCCGATCTGTGGTGAGAGAGGAGGGTTAATCATTCTCAGGGTGGGGACAGTTTAGTGCCTATGTTCACAACCCTACGACAGACTGACCGTGTGTGTGTGTGTGTGTGTGTGTGTGTGTGTGTGTGTGTGTGTGTGTGTGTGTGAGAGAGAGTTAGCTGGGTGAGATGGAGATCCATGTCGTGATAAATTGACCAATTGTTTCGATAATGATAAATCAGCAATAAATCATGTTTGGGGGAGGTGCTAGAGCTGGGCGAGATGGACAAAAAGTGATAATGTGATGATAGTAACTATTTTGCTCGATAACAATAAATAGCCTACAACAATAAAACTAAATGTTTTAAAGGGACAGTTAGGCTACTTTACATTAGCGGGAGGGCTTTAGACTATTGATTTCCAGTGCCAAGCAAGTCAACTGAGATGGCAGTGGGAGCTCAAAACACTTAGCTGGTGATTTTGTTGCTATATAGACATGTAGGCTAATTGATTCATCTATCAGTAAATGTAGGCTAATTGATTCATCTATCAGTAAATGTAGGCTAATTGATTCATCTATCAGTAAATGTAGGCTAACATCCTACAACAACCAACCTTCCAGCGCTAGGCCTAGGCTACTTGATGTACAACAAGAGCTCACGGTTTTACCAATTTGACGTCCGATTCTGATGGTTATCTGCGTTTCTCCAAACATCAAATTTCAGTTGCACAAACGTCACATTTCTGCAGGAATCAACATAACGCATAGGCTATTACCGTTGACCAAATAACGGTTTCAGAACAATCTACAGGAACATTGTATAGAAAAATCACGTTTTTTCGCCCAAGCTCTAGCGTATGTGTATGTGGTCAGTCCATCTATCAAAACACCAGTGATTACAGATCATATAATCTACACCTAGACGCAAAACAGCAAGTCAACAAATCAAAAACTTGGCATTCCCCTCGGATCCCCTTCCGGGTTTGATTTGGTACATGCAAACATGCATTGGGGTTGATTAGTAAGGACTAAACCATTCTAGAGATAAAGGGGTGGGGAAGAGGAGATGAAAGAGCCAGACGGTGGTACCTTCAGCCTCCACTTTAGGAAGTTTGACCTCAGCTGAAAGAAGAACACAGGGCAAGACAACGGGTTCTTTTTAATTCTACAAAGACTTTGGCTTATACAGGCACTACGGTCATTCTGGTAGACCCACTTTTAGATAGCGATCGATAATCAAACACCTGACATAGCTTATACTATATGTCATCCATTCTGTTTCTCTGTACCGTCAGTATGCAGTATGTATTTAGTAGTGCATACAGTATGTATTTATTGTTTTTTAACTACGTAAGAAAGACAAACTAATTTCCCCTTGGGTATTGATAAAGTACAATCTCATCTCATATTATGACACTGCTGGTACGTACTGCTGCCAGCAATCCAGCCACCGGCGGCGCTGAGGATGTTGGGAAAACCCCCCTTCGGTTTAGATTTAGTGGACTCCTCACTCTTCTTATTCTGAGAGGGAGGAAGGGAGACAAAGAGAGAGCACATTATGACAAGAACAGTCTAATAATACTGCATAAGTTGGTGTGTGGTATGGACCGTGGAGTCCAGCTAGCTAGCTAGCTGCCAGACACACACACACACACACACACACACACAGACAGACAGACAGACAGACAGACAGACAGACAGACAGACAGACAGACAGACAGACAGACAGACAGACAGACAGACAGACAGACAGACAGACAGACAGACAGACAGACAGACAGACAGACAGACAGACAGACAGACAGACAGACCTTTCCAAGGGGTCTCCTGAAGAACCCTCTGGACTTCTTACTGTCAGCTACTCTGGACTTCACTCCTAGGTGCTTCATGTAGAAGGCCACTGCTGCAAAGATCGACGAACTGGAGGATGAGAGAGAGGGAGGGAGAGCGAGATCTCTGTAAAGTTCATGGTGATGAAATTACATACTGTATAACTGCATATATATTGACAATGCAACAGAAACAGTAATGATACACTATTATAGAGGATGCTAAAGCATGAGCTGTAAATAAAAAGAATAGACGTGTAAGAGAGGGAGAAAAGGGGTGGGGTTGAGATGAGAAAAGGGGTGGGGTTGAGATGAGAAAAGGGGTGGGGTTGAGATGAGATGAGAAAAGGGGTGGGATAGAGATGAGATGAGAAAAGGGGTGGGGTTGAGATGAGAAAAGGGGTGGGGTTGAGATGAGATGAGAAAAGGGGTGGGGTTGAGATGAGAAAAGGGGTGGGGTTGAGATGAGAAAAGGGGTGGGGTTGAGATGAGAAAAGGGGTGGGATTGAGATGAGAAGAGAAAAGGGGTGGGATTGAGAAGAGAAGAGAAAAGGGGTGGGGTTGAGATGAGAAAAGGGGTGGGGTTGAGATGAGAAAAGGGGTGGGGTTGAGATGAGAAAAGGGGTGGGGTGGGGTTGAGATGAGAAAAGGGGTGGGGTTGAGATGAGAAAAGGGGTGGGGTTGAGATGAGAAAAAGGGTGGGATTGAGATGAGAAGAGAAAAGGGGTGGGATTGAGATGAGAAAAGGGGTGGGGTTGAGATGAGAAGAGAAAAGGGGTGGGATTGAGATGAGAAAAGGGGTGGGATTGAGATGAGAAGAGAAAAGGGGTGGGATTGAGATGAGAAGAGAAAAGGGGTGGGGTTGAGATGAGAAAAGGGGTGGGGTTGAGATGAGAAAAGGGGTGGGGTTGAGATGAGAAAAGGGGTGGGGTTGAGATGAGAAAAGGGTGGGATTGAGATGAGAAGAGAAAAGGGGTGGGATTGAGATGAGAAGAGAAAAGGGGTGGGATTGAGATGAGAAGAGAAAAGGGGTGGGGTTGAGATGAGAAAAGGGGTGGGGTTGAGATGAGAAAAGGGGTGGGGTTGAGATGAGAAAAGGGGTGGGGTTGAGATGAGAAAAGGGGTGGGGTTGAGATGAGAAAGGCTGGGGTGATGCTGGGGTGATGCTGGGTGAAGTTTACCAGAGAGGAAAGGAGGAGTAGAGAGAGGAGCTTGAGAGGGAAAATGCAAGAGCTTTTCAAACTGAGGCCATAAGACCATAAACCAAGTCAGTCTACATCAGCTACAGAATGTCATTTACGGCAAAGTAATGCAACTATAGTACTGAAGTCTGCGCAACGTACAACTACAGTACTGAAGTCTGGGCAACGTTCACCTACAGTACTGAAGTCTGCACAACGTTCACCTACAGTACTGAAGTCTGCACAACGTTCACCTACAGTACTGAAGTCTGCACAACGTTCACCTACAGTACTGAAGTCTGCACAACGTACAACTACAGTACTGAAGTCTGCACAACGCACAACTACAGTACTGAAGTCTGCGCAACGTTCACCTACAGTACTGAAGTCTGCACAACGTTCACCTACAGTACTGAAGTCTGCACAACGTTCACCTACAGTACTGAAGTCTGCACAACGTTCACCTACAGTACTGAAGTCTGCACAACGTTCAACTACAGGACTGAAGTCTGCACAACGTTCACCTACAGTACTGAAGTCTGCACAACGTTCACCTACAGGACTGAAGTCTGCACAACGTACAACTACAGTACTGAAGTCTGCACAACGTTCACCTACAGTACTGAAGTCTGCACAACGTACAACTACAGTACTGAAGTCTGCACAACGTTCACCTACAGTACTGAAGTCTACACAACGTACAACTACAGTACTGAAGTCTGCACAACGTACAACTACAGTACTGAAGTCTGCGCAACGTTCACCTACAGTACTGAAACCTGCACAACGTACAACTACAGTACTGAAGTCTGCACAACATACAACTACAGTACTGAGATCTGCACAACGTTCACCTACAGTACTGAAGTCTGCACAACGTACACCTACAGTACTGAAGTCTGCACAACATACAACTACAGTACTGAAGTCTACACAACGTTCACCTACAGTACTGAAGTCTGCACAACGTTCACCTACAGTACTGAAGTCTGCACAACGTTCACCTACAGTACTGAAGTCTGCACAACGTTCACCTACAGTACTGAAGTCTGCACAACGTTCACCTACAGTACTGAAGTCTGCACAACGTTCACCTACAGTACTGAAGTCTGCACAACGTTCACCTACAGTACTGAAGTCTGCACAACGTTCACCTACAGTACTGAAGTCTGCGCAACGTTCACCTACAGTACTGAAGTCTGCACAACGTTCACCTACAGTACTGAAGTCTGCACAACGTTCACCTACAGTACTGAAGCCTGCACAACATTCAACTACAGTACTGAAGCCTGCAAAACATTCAACTATAGAGCAAAACAAACTCATTGAGGAGGAAGGTCAAATAAATATAAGGCATGTATGTATGGACTTTAAAACATCAATGAATCTAAGCAGGGAGCTGGACAAAACATGTCTAGCATGCATTGACGGAAGTGGTTCAGACACACACAGCACCGTGAAACACAGAACTCACCATTTCTCCTCGTCTGCGACGATGGAGGGACTGAAAGAGAGGAGATGAATAGATATTAAAGAGATAGAGAGAGAAAGATATGTGCCGACATTGCCAAGTCTGTAGACTTACCGGCGGAGTCGATTAAGTGGCATTTTCCCTCGCTCTTTCTCGACCGATTCTTAACTCTGTTTTGGGACGGTGGAATCTGAAGCGACTAAGCTTCTCCTGATCCAACTCAAATCTGACTGCAGTGATATTGTGTTCAGAGCAGAGGCTACTGAACATACTCTGATCTTTCCAACAAAAAAAGGGAAAAAATAAAACAAATGAGAGATGCATTAATAGCTGCACCCAAAACAATGCACAAGAAACTATTGACAATTGTTTTAAACTAAACACAAAAATCGCATAAATCTAATCTGTACAAATCTATTCAATCTGCTTTTCTGCACAAGGCAAGGTACTAGCTGTCTAACTATCTGCAAAAGATAAGTGTGAAGTCAAAGCACAGCTGCTCTCTGGGAGTTGTCTGCAGGGGGGGCGGGAAAATCTAACAATGCTTCAGGACAGCGGAAATGACTATTTAACTGTGTTTTAGTCTGATGCAACAAGCAGGCAAGAATATGGAAATTAGATCCTACTGTTTTTCTTTTCTATTAACATAAAGAGAGGGGAGGGGTTTCCTCGGGATTCCCCAAGTCAATCAGGACGCCAAGCCCATCCCTCCATTCCACTGACTGACCAATGGGAAACAGAGGAGGTGAGATCACCATATTGTGGCGGAGAGAGGGGGGAGAGACGGGGAGCAGCTGAACGAGGGGGAGTGTGGGATTGTGGAGGAGAGCAGAGGATGGTGTAAGTGAATCTAAATGGGCAGAAAAAATGAATAACTCTTTTGTAGTTAGGAGATAGAGAGTTGACAGTCAGTAACAGAGAGAGTTGATTGTGAGTCAGTAACAGAGAGAGTTGATTGTGAGTCAGTAACAGAGAGAGTTGATTGTGAGTCAGTAACAGAGAGAGTTGATTGTGAGTCAGTAACAGAGAGAGTTGATTGTGAGTCAGTAACAGAGAGAGTTGATTGAGAGTCAGTAACAGAGAGAGTTGATTGAGAGTCAGTAACAGAGAGAGTTGATTGAGAGTCAGTAACAGAGAGAGTTGATTGAGAGTCAGTAACAGAGAGAGTTGATTGAGAGTCAGTAACAGAGAGAGTTGATTGAGAGTCAGTAACAGAGAGAGTTGATTGTGAGTCAGTAACAGAGAGAGTTGATTGTGAGTCAGTAACAGAGAGAGTTGATTGTGAGTCAGTAACAGAGAGAGTTGATTGTGAGTCAGTAACAGAGAGAGTTGATTGTGAGTCAGTAACAGAGAGAGTTGATTGTGAGTCAGTAACAGAGAGAGTTGATTGTGAGTCAGTAACAGAGAGAGTTGATTGTGAGTCAGTAACAGAGAGAGTTGATTGTGAGTCAGTAACAGAGAGAGTTGATTGAGAGTCAGTAACAGAGAGAGTTGATTGAGAGTCAGTAACAGAGAGAGTTGATTGAGAGTCAGTAACAGAGGAGAGTTGATTGAGAGTCAGTAACAGAGAGAGTTGATTGAGAGTCAGTAACAGAGAGAGTTGATTGTGAGTCAGTAACAGAGAGAGTTGATTGTGAGTCAGTAACAGAGAGAGTTGATTGAGAGTCAGTAACAGAGAGAGTTGATTGTGAGTCAGTAACAGAGACAGTTGATTGTGAGTCAGTAAGTTTATGATGTGTTTGGCACTGCCTGCTGACAAGCTTTTCATACTTCCTCCACTGACAATACAGTAGTAACCAGAGGAAAGGGACTTATGCATTGGGCATATCCCTTTTCCTTTTGTTGGTCTCTCTCTTACAGTCAGTCTTTCATCCTCTCTCTTCACTGCAGGTTAAAGAGCTTGTCTCCAGCTCTCCTCCTCACTTGTTCCAGTGTTAATTCATTGTGTCTGGCCACTGGGTCAGAGATAGATGAACTTCCCCCTACACTCTCTCTGTGTCCGGCGGCCGGACTGCATCAATAACACTGCACTGCCCCTACTCTCCCTCCCTCCCCCTCTTCATCCTCCCCCTCCCTCCGGTTGGCCGCATGCCAGGGGAGAGCCTCCCTGCCAACGTGGCACTGCTGACTATCCTTCTCCCTCCGCTTCCTCTCCTCCTCCTCCCTTTCACCCCCTCTGTTCCAATCACTGTTGTCCCTCTTTCTTTTCTCCCCAAATCACTCTCTCTCCTCCATGTCTTTAATCATCCATCTATCCCCCTAGTGGTCCCTGTGTGTTGAACTGGTTGTGTCAATGTGTGTATTTCGGCACCATATTCTAGAAATGTCCGCTGAGGGACTGGAACTGTGATGTCTAGAGGGCCGTGATGTCATCATGATACTACACAGCATTTAATTTAATTCATATGAAACTTGCCCCCAAACGAAGCCATGGGAGGTTTATCTTGGCTAATTAGACTGTACCTTTATCTATGAAGCTACATAAAAGCTACACGCCATGTAGTACTGCATTATGACAGTCAATAATCCACCCCAGCCGTCTACTCACTGGATCTCAGACATTTTGTCCAGCAGGGTCTCTGCCACGGCCTTCTCCTTCATCTCCATGGGGATACGATCGGTGGGGTAGTGAGACTCCACCTCCAGCAGCTCTGCCGCGTTAGGGGTCATACCCATCATCCTCTTCTGCCTGAAGGGGGCACAGCAGGAAGTATCCCTTTAAGTATGTACATCTCACACTGTATAACTGTGATCAGTCTGACATTATCGCTGAGGGCTAGTTGGTACACACGTGTGTATGGGGAGCAACAAGAGAGTTTGTGTTTAGGGCAGATACTATTTTAACCCAATGTTATCACTGGTGAGTCAATAGGTGCTGTTTCACTGGTTCCATAGATATGGCTGATTTTGACCAGGTCACTGCTGGTTCTATGGATGTGGGTGTGTCACCTAAAGTCTTCCAGCTGTCGCAGCACCTCTGGGGCCTGAGCCAACTGGACATCCTGGACAAACTTCCTCTGCTGCTCCTCACTGAGCAGGTCTGGTCTGGTACGGTCTGAGACAGAGAGATTACATACACACCATTATCCAGATAATGCTGAGTAGACCAGTGGTGGAATAGCAGTGTGACGGCTACATTATCTACAATGACAAGAGAACGATCGTAGGAGGGCTTACCCAACTCAAACGATACATTGTGAGGGATTTGCACTCTGAGAATCTGTGTGGGTTGAAGAGAAGGAGGGAGAGAACATTTAATTTGACATAATGATAATATGCATCACACTGACTTCTACAACAACATTTGTATAGAAATCTCAAACAATGCAGTACACCACAGTCACCACCAGATGTCACTTGAATACCATTTTATTTATGCAGGCAAGAGGAAAATTAGAAAACAGAAGTCATTTCTACTCCATGAGTCTCTCTCTACCTCTGAATGTTCCAATTAACTTTCACTAAACGTATCCTTTTAGAATAGAGAGGGAGTGTAAAACAGAAAAAGAGCAATAGAAATAGCCATTTTTCCCAAAGGTCATTCCCACGACCCAAACAGAAAGTAGTTTGTCAGCGTGAGAAAGTGTGAAACACTGAGTAGAGGGAGAGGGGAAGGCACACAGGGCGAGAGGAAGAGGGGTATAGAGGGTACAGCCGGACAAACGGCCAGTAGCAAGAAACCAGAGGAAGTACGGTACAGAATAGGTACTAAGTACGGAACAGAACAGTGAGGTGCCATCTGGCTCTGGGCTCTACAGTCGCTTCTTAGCTCCCTGTGTTTCTTGCACTTACAGCGCCCTTGTCCAGGAAGCTGTTGTAGAACTCCACAAACTGCTTCTTGGTCTCTTTGGTACTGAGGTTCTTGAAGAGGTCAGCATGGAGGTAACACAACTGAGTGGGGGAGGAAGGGAGAAAGAGAGAGCGAGAAAGAGAAATTAGGAAGGGAGCTAGAAGATGCGAGTACCACACACAAACCATTTTCTATAACACTATTAGGAGGTCATTTACGCAGCCGTATGCAGACTTTCTACAGCATATTGTGACACCATGGAGGACAGATAAGTGATCGGTATGGTCGGCGGAGGACAGTCTGGTGTATATTAAAAGGTGCATCGCTAGCTACAGGGACAGGCAGGGGAGAGGGAGGCTGTCTGGGCTGTGGAGGGGTAACAGTACCTGGGTGGATCACGGTGTCTGCATGCAGAATAAAAGGGAGAGACAGGCATGCTTAATATCACTGGAGATACACAGAAACACAGCTACACATGGAGCAGACAGACACTCATCACACACTAACATGGACATAATCACCCACACACACACACCAGACAATACACCACCATACACACACACACTTACATTTACATTTTAGTCATTTAGCAGACGCTCTTATCCAGAGCGACTTACAGTAGTGAATGCATACATTTCATGCATTTTTTTGTTTTACTGGCCCCCCGTGGGAATCGAACCCACAACCCTGGTGTTGCAAACACCATGCTCTACCAACTGAGCCACAGGGAAGGTCACACACAGGGAAGGCCACACACACACTTCTCACCAGGGAGGAGCAGTCGAACTGCAGGATGACGTGCTGAAGGAAGACCAGCAGGTGGGTTGGCCGACTCTTCACTAGCTCTATACTGGTGAAGTGACTGCTGTGGTCATCCACCGTCTGGGATGGACAGAGAGAGAGGGGGGGAGATTAGAAACAGTAGATATATTGAGGGAGAGGTGAGGAATGGAGGAGGGAAGAAGGAGACAGTACAGAGTGAAGGACAGATTAGATAGAGGACATTGGTGGACAGGGAATGAGGAGAAGGGTAGAGAATGGAGTATGTGAGAGGGACAGAGAGAAAGGTCAGAACAGATATGATCATTCATCAGTCTATTGTTCGCTACAGTTCATTGTCATCAGGGAGTTACTCACGGGGTCTAGATCATTCTCAAAGTCCTCATCCTCGGCCCCGATGATGCTCATGGCTGGGTTAGACCACTGAGCCCCAAACGCTCCCCCCTACAGACAGAGACACAGTTAGACCACTGAGCCCCAAACGCTCCCCACTACAGACAGAGACACAGTTAGACCACTGAGCCCCAAACGCTCCCCCCTACAGACAGAGACACAGTTAGACCACTGAGCCCCAAACGCTCCCCACTACAGACAGACACAGTTAGACCACTGAGCCCCAAACGCTCCCCCCTACAGACAGAGACACAGTTAGACCACTGAGCCCCAAACGCTCTCCCCTACAGACAGACACAGTTACAGTGAGGGAAAAAAGTATTTGATCCCCTGCTGATTTTGTACGTTTGCCCACTGACAAAGAAATGATCAGTCTATAATTTTAATGGTAGGTTTATATGAACAGTGAGAGACAGAATAACAACAAAAAAATCCAGAAAAACGCATATCAAAAATTAATTTGCATTTTAATGAGGGAAATAAGTATTTGACCCCCTCTCAATCAGAAAGATTTCTGGCTCCCAGGTGTCTTTTATACAGGTAACGAGCTGAGATTAGGAGCACACTCTTAAAGGGAGTGCTCCTAATCTCAGTTTGTTACCTGTATAAAAGACACATGTCCACAGAAGCAATCAATCAATCAGATTCCAAACTCTCCACCATGGCCAAGACCAAAGAGCTCTCCAAGAATGTCAGGGACAAGATTGTAGACCTACACAAGGCTGGAATGGGCTACAAGACCATCGCCAAGCAGCTTGGGGAGAAGGTGACAACAGTTGGTGCGATTATTCGCAAATGGAAGAAACACAAAAGAACTGTCAATATCCCTCGGCCTGGGGCTCCATACAAGATCTCACCTCGTGGAGTTACAATGATCATGAGAACGATGAGGAATCAGCCCAGAACTACACGGGAGGATCTTGTCAATGATCTCAAGGCAGCTGGGACCATAGTACCAAGAAAACAACTGGTAACACACTACGCCGTGAAGGACTGAAATCCTGCAGCGCCCGCAAGGTCCCTCTGCTCAAGAAAGCACATATACATGCCCGTCTGAAGTTTGCCAATGAACATCTGAATGATTCAGAGGACATCTGGGTGAAAGTGTTTGTCAGATGAGACCAAAATGGAGCTCTTTGGCATCAACTCAACTCGCCGTGTTTGGAGAAGGAGGAATGCTGCCTATGACCCCAAAAACACCATCCCCACCGTCAAACATGGAGGTGGAAACATTATGCTTTGGGGGTGTTTTTCTGCTAAGGGGACAGGACAACTTCACCGCATCAAAAGGGACGATGGACGGGGCCAGGTACCGTCAAATCTTGGGTGAGAACCTCCTTCCCTCAGCCAGGGCATTGAAAATGGGTCGTGGATGGGTATTCAAGCATGACAATGACCCAAAACACACGGCCAAGGCAACAAAGGAGTGGCTCAAGAAGAAGCACATTAAGGTCCTGGAGTGGCCTAGCCAGTCTCCAGACCTTAATCCCATAGAAAATCTGTGGAGGGAGCTGAAGGTTCGAGTTGCCAAACGTCAGCCTCGAAACCTTAATGACTTGGAGAAGATCTGCAAAGAGGAGTGGGACAAAATCCCTCCTGAGATGTGTGCAAACCTGGTGGCCAACTACAAGAAACATCTGACCTCTGTGATTGCCAACAAAGGTTTTGCCACCAAGTACTAAGTCATGTTTTGCAGAGGGGTCAAATACTTATTTCCCTCATTACAATGCAAATCAATTGATAACATTTTTGACATGCGTTTTTCTGGATTTTTTTGTTGTTATTCTGTCTCTCACTGTTCAAATAAACCTATCATTAAAATTATAGACTGATCATTTCTTTGTCATTGGGCAAACGTACAAAATCAGCAGGGGATCAAATACTTTTTGACGCTCCCCCCTACAGACAGAGACACAGTTAGACCACTGAGCCCAAAACGCTCCCCCCTACAGACAGAGACACAGTTAGACCACTGAGCCCCAAACGCTCCCCCCTACAGACAGAGACACAGTTAGACCACTGAGCCCCAAACGCTCCCCCCTACAGACAGAGACACAGTTAGACCACTGAGCCCCAAACGCTCCCCACTACAGACAGAGTAGATCTGGGACAATAAACAGAAAATTATCGACACCGACCATACCGATCACTTATTGCCGGCATTTTGCTGATATCCGTCATTACAATAAGTAGCCTATACTAGAGAAATGTGAAGTTTGAAATGAAATCAGTTTGCTAATGTGGGTGATAATGGGACAATGTTTAAACTGTGCTGCACATTAATGTTATAAACTTATAGTTATATTTACTATTATCGCACCAATTCAGGCAACTAATTGCGATGTGGAGTTTTGGCACCATGAGGAGACAGAAAAGAGAGAGAGGACATTACATCATCTGACACCACCACAACCTGCTGAGTGACACTACGAAAGTCAACCCACACCGACCTCGGCCTCACCCACCACACACACTTACATTCAAGAAGGATATATATATATATAATATAATATATATGCTAACCCATGGGTAGGCAACCCTGGTCCTGGAGTGCCGCAGGCACTTCATGGTTTTGGTTTAACTGACCTGGTCGACCAAGTGTGTTGATTTTAGGCAATCACTGAACTGATCAATTAGGTCAGTTGGTCAGGTGTGGTGCCTAGTTGGGACAAAATCCTGCAGCACCTGCGGCACTCCAGGAACAGGGTTGCCGACCCCTGGCCTAGCCTATAGGACCCCATAATCATACTACTAAAGCCTTGTTCACACTGCAGGCCTTAATGCTCAAATCCGTTTTAGAATACTGACTGTCCAAACAGAAAATTACAAGTAGAGGTCGACCGATTAATCGGAATGGCCGATTAATTAGGGCCGATTTCAAGTTTTCATAACAATCGGAAATCGGTATTTTTGGACGCCATATTTTTTTTTAAACCTTTATTTAACTAGGCAAGTTAGTTAAGAACAGATTCTTATTTTCAATGACGACCTAGGAACGGTGGGTTAACTGCCTTGTTCAGGGGCAGAACGACAGATTTTTACCTTGTCAGCTCGGGGATTCAATCATGCAACCTTACGGTTAACTAGTCCAACGCTCTAACCACCTGCTTTACGTTGCACTCCACGAGGAGCCTGCCTGTTACGCGAATGCAGTAAGAAGCCAAGGTAAGTTGCTAGCTAGCATTAAACTTATCTTATAAAAATCAATCAATCATAATCACTAGTTAACTACACATGGTTGATGATATTACTAGTTTATCTAGCCTGTCCTGCGTTGCATATAATCGCTTAGGTACATGTTGCTCCAACCATAAACATCAATGCCTTTCTTAAAATCAATACACAGAAGTATATATTTTTAAACCTGCATATTTAGCTAAAAGAAATCCAGGTTAGCAGGCAATATTAACCAGGTGAAATTGTGTCATTTTGCGTTCATTGCACACAGAGTCAGGGTATATGCAACAGTTTGGGCCGCCTGGCTCGTTGCGAACTAACTTGCCAGAATTTTACGTAATTATGACATAACATTGAAGGTTGTGCAATGTAACAGGAATATTTAGACATAGGGATGCCACCCGTTAGATAAAATACAGAACGGTTCCGTATTTCACTGACAAGAAAAACGTTTTGTTTTCGAGATGATAGTTTCCGGATTCGACCATATTAATGACTTAAGGCTCGTATTTCTGTGTGTTATTATGTTATAATTAAGTCTATGATTTGATAAAGCAGTCTGACTGAGCGATGGTAGGCAGCAGCAGGCTCATAAGCATTCATTCAAACAGCACTTTCGTGCGTTTGCCAGCAGCCCTTCGCAATGCATTGCGCTGTGAATGATTTCAAGCCTATCAACTCCCAAGATTAGGCTGGTGTAACCGATGTGAAATGGCTAGCTAGTTAGCCGGGTGCGTGCTAATAGCGTTTCAAACGTCACTCGCTCTGAGACTTGGAGTAGTTTTCCCCCTTGCTCTACATGGGTAACGCTGCTTCGAGGGTGGCTGTTGTCGATGTGTTCCTGGTTCGAGCCCAGGTAGGAGCGAGGAGAGGGACGGAAGCTATACTGTTACACTGGCAATACTAAAGTGCCTATAAGAACATCCAATAGTCAAAGGTATATGAAATACAAATGGTATAGAGAGAAATAGTCCTATAATTCCTATAATAACTACAACCTAAAACTTCTTACCTGGGAATATAGAAGACTCATGTTAAAAGGAACCACCAGCTTTCATATGTTCCCATGTTCTGAGCAAGGAACTTAAACGTTAGTTCTTTTACATGGCACATATTGCACTTTTACTTTCTTCTCCAACACTTTGTTTTTGCATTATTTAAACCAAATTGAACATGTTTCATTATTTATTTGAGGCTAAATTGATTTTATTGATGTATTATATTAAGTTAAAATAAGTGTTCATTCAGTATTGTTGTAATTGTCATTATTACAAATAAATACATGTAAAAATAAATAATAATAATTTAAAAATAATAATTAAAAAAAATTAAAAAAAAAAAAAAAATCGGCCGATTAATCGGTAGCTGGATTTTTTGGGTCCTCCAATAATCGGTATCGGCGTTGAAAAATCATAATCGGTCGACCTCTAGTTATAAGTGACCAAATCAGATGTGTGTTCAGACAGCAGTCATTAGCTGACACGGCCAAGCTAGTTGTCATAGTAACCACTGGTGTGTGGCAGTGGTGCAGCAAAGATTTTTATAACTAAACCAAGATAGACCACAGCCTGTCGTTTCAAATGGAAACAAATGAGTCAGGGTGGGCAGAACAAGCAAGGAGGTGGGCAGGGCAGAGCCAAGCACAAGCTCGCGAGATCCTATTGGCTCGTTCAAGCATACATTTGCACATTTCCATTATGGAATGCCTACTCTGAAGTGTGCAATAACTCAATTCACCTTTTCACTTGTTCTAAGCAATGCAATTTTTTAAAACTTTAGCAAAGGGTAAAGTCTAGACAACTTTGTCCACAAGAGATTATAGTTTTGGGAACAGGAAACTGTATTGAGATTAAAGGTTTAATCAATGAGGAAATTTGCAGAATGTCGGCCAAAATCCATCTCGTTCCACCTTCTCCCACTGCCGGCCACTGGGCTTCCTCTCACCGCCATATTTGGTAGTGAGTGGGAACGCCAAGTGGATGCTTCACATTTCTACATCAGGTGAAATATCTTCCTCATTGTTCTATCTGTGGGTGTACTCTGATTGGTGGTGGTGCTCGTGTTTCCTATCACTCAGAAGTTATGTATCAAGTTAAAGTGACAATGCCTGCCATGGACGTTTCCCAGTTGCTTTGAATGTTCCAAAATCATAGTGTAAGAACACTTAAAGCCTCAAAAGATAAGACGGTCCAGCTTTCAAAAGGAGTCATTTTTGGCTAGCCACAGCAGTCAACTAACTAGCTAGGTAGCTGTTAGCTTTCTAGCACATTCACTAATTTGCTTGTCAAACTGTCAAGATATGTCAATTAACTTGAGGGCAAATAAATCAGATTTGACTGTTCAGACAAGTCGCATAGCACCTACGAAGGTGGTTTGAAATGTGGCTTGAAACATCTGATTCCATCTGCCTTTTGAAATTGCAAGAAAAAGAACAGATTCGAATTAGATGTGACTGAAATCCACATTTTTGGCATAAGGAGTTGGGGGAGGGGTTAATTTCACTGCACCTATCCTGTGTATGTGACAATTAAACATAATTTTATTTAGGGAGGGGGTAAACTCTGGTTAGGGAGGGGGTTCCTTTTGGCTCAGTTGGTAGAGCATGGTGTTTGCAACGCCAGGGTTGTGGGTTTGATTCCCACGGGGGACCAGTACGGAGAAAAAAAATGTATGAAATGTATGCATTCACTACTGTAAGTCGCTCTGGAGGGGGGTAAACTCTGGTTAGGGCCTTTGCTTGCTTATCACGACAGGTCATTACTGACGCAATTGACTGCAAGAAAATAAAAGGGGCCAATTTAAATTCTCCAATCAATGTTTGGAGAATGGCTAAATATCTAGCGCCATTAAAATCCTGGAGTGTTTGACTAATTAAGTAGAATCAAGGTGCTTTCTGCAAATCACAAATTCCTCTTCCTCCAGGCTCCTCTGAAACATTTAGATTTGGGATAGTAGCTTGGAGGGAGTTAGAAAGGGGGATAAATATATAAACAGTTGAACATGCCTTGCCAAAACCCAGTTTACAGCTGAGCATTCAACAAAGTTTAACTAAGCCTGAGCCAATAATGCCCTGAGGGAGATGTGAGTTCTCACGGGGATACAACAGTCAGTGACGGCTAGGCCTGTCCAGAAACAACCCCCAAACCTTGAACTCAACCCCTAGACCCTAGGTTACACCTTCAGTATTTGCAGATCTGTAGACTGTAGGAACGGAATACGCTACACCAGCAATAACTTATGCAATAACTTCTTTAGACGCCTATGTGTGAATGAGGATGTGAGCGGGTGGGTGTGGGCCTGTGAAAGTGTAAAACACATTTTGTAGAAAGAGTAGCGTAGAAAGAGTTCAGCGTATCTAGATGACTGAGGCGCGATAGCAGCAAATGTGTTGGGTTTGAGAGTGAGGTTAGGTAAGTGACAGAGCCTAAAATAGCACATTGTCTTGTAAGGAGAAGTGGTGTTGCTGGTATGAGTTCAGAGGCTATAGAGGTCAAGGAGAGATGGAAAAATAGAGTTGGAGGAGTAGAGAACATGTGGTCAGTCACGGTCATGTGTAGCGGTAAGTAAACCAGGGAACTGAGTGGAATGCACAAACGTGCACAAACACATGCACAAAGTAGGGTGAAATAATCCCACACACCAGTTGGTAAACCTTCCCCTCAGCACCACACATACCGACCACTGTTGTTAGTAGCCTGAATCAACCAATGCCTGGGCTGCAATTACAGTAATCTTGTTCACCACACACTTCTGTCCAATTAGCCTGGGGACGAGGTGACATGTAAAGTAACACCGCTGCAGCAGCCCATAATTTACCCGACCGTACAGTTACATCACCATGGCTACCAAAGAGGCTGAACATACTGCTGCCTGGTGGAACTATGACATGCTGTCACATGAAGTAGTATCCCCCACTGCAGACAGTGTTGGGATACTATAGCTTCAATCTGAGAGGGTCCCTTCTACTCTCCTCTCCTGAGATACTGAACATTCCACAGCATGGCACCAGACTACACCAGTCTCTGCCCCTTCTCATCTCCTTGACTTCTCATCCACCTTCCCTTCTCATCCCGATACATGAAAAGGGCTGGATGGGGCTGTTCTGACAGCGAGGAAAGGAGAGAAACGAATTACAGACTATTGGGACGTGACTTGGTGAGGAAAGGAGACAAGGAGAGGAAGTTTATTCAGGCCATTATTGGGACGTGGCCCAGAAGAGCAGGAGAGCCCTGGAGCTCCTGAGGCAGCTGTGCTACTCCTCCCATGCTCCTCTCCCCCCTCCCCTTTCGTCACATTCCAAGGATAATTAGTTAGGTGTCAGCTGGCATCAATCTATTGATAGCCATCAGGCATACATGCCTCTGTACTTGGGTGTTTCTGTGTGTTAATGTGCAAGGGAGGGCTTGTGTGTGCATCTATTATAAAGCACCCGTTACAACTCCTAAACTTAGCAAAAAAGGAAATGTCACTTTTCAAGACCCTGTCTTTCAAAGATGATTTGTAAAAATCCAAATAACTTCACAGATCTTCACTGTAAAGGGTTTAAACACTGTTTCCCCATGCTTGTTCAATGAACCATAAACAATAATGAACATGCACCTGTGGAACAGTCGTTAAGACACTAATAGCTTACAGACCGTAGGCAATTAAGGTCACAGTTATGAAAACTTAGGACACTAAAGAGGCCTTTCTACTGACTCTGAAAAACACCAAAAGAAAGATGGCCAGGGTCCCTGCTCATCTGCGTGAACGTGCCTTAGGCATGCTGCAAGAAGGCATGAGGACTGCAGATGTGGCCAGGGCAATAAATTGCAATGTCCGTACTGCGAGACGCCTAAGACAGCGCTACAGGGAGACAGGATGGACAGCCGATCGTCCTCGCAGTGGCAGACCACGTGTAACAACACCTGCACAGGATCGGTACATCCGAACATCACACCTGCGGGACAGGTACAGGATGGCAACAACAACTGCCCCAGTTACACCAGGAACGCACAATCCCTCCATCAGTGCTCAGACTGTCCGCAATAGGCTGAGAGAGGCTGGACTGAGGGCTTGTAGGCCTGTTGTAAGGCAGGTCCTCACCAGACATCACCAGCAACAATGTCGCCTATGGGCACATCCCCACCGTCGCTGGACCAGACTGGACTGGCAAAAAGTGCTCTTCACTGATGAGTCACGGTTTTGTCTCACTAAGGTGATGGTCAGATTTGCGTTTATCGTCGAAAGAATGAGCGTTACACCGAAGCCTGTACTCTGGAGCAGGATCGATTTGGAGGTGGAGGGTCCGTCATGGTCTGGAGCGGTGTGTCACAGCATCATCGGACTGAGCTTGTTGTCATTGCAAACAATCTCAACGCTGTGCGTTACAGGGAAGACATCCTCCTCCCTCATGTGGTACCCTTCCTGCAGGCTCATCCTGACATGACCCTCCAGCATGACAATGCCATCAGCCATACTGCCCGTTCTGTGCGTGATTTCCTGCAAGACAGGAATGTCAGTGTTCTGCCATTGCCAGCGAAGAGCCCGGATCTCAATCCCATTGAGCACGCCTGGGACCTGTTGGATCGGAGGGTGAGGGCTAGGGGCCATTACCCCCAGAAATGTCCGGGAACTTGCAGGTGCCTTGGTGGAAGAGTGGGGTAACATCTCACAGCAAGAACTGTCAAATCTGGTGCAGTCCATGAGGAGGAGATGCACTGCAGTACTTAATGCAGCTGGTGGCCACACCAGATACTGACTGTTACTTTTGATTTTGACCCCCCCCCTTTGTTCAGGGACACATTATTCAATTTCTGTTAGTCACATGTCTGTGGAACTTGTTCAGTGTGTGTCTCAGTTGTTTGATCTTATCATACAAATATTTACACATGTTAAGTTTGCTGAAAATAAACGCAGTTGACAGTGAGAGGACTTTTATTTTTTTGCTGAGTTTATCTCCATTTTCACTTGAAACACAATCATATTATATGGTTATTCAACATGTTTTGTTTTACAGCATTTCTTAGTTCCACCAGGCAGGTAGGTCAGTGTGAGAGAGTTGTATTAATAATCACTGAGTCACTGTTACACCAGCTCTAGCACCAAGACCACAATCCCCATTGTGTAACCGTTTGAGCAAACAAACACCCACCGTGTCACCATTTACACAACCAATAAGAACGCAGGACAATGAGGGGCCAAACGATGACCTCACTCCACTGTGAGCTTCTTCACTGTCCATGCCACAGTGGCAGAGGCTGATACCTGTCAATCAAGTTTCTTCAATGACAGTCACATTACAGTGACTGTCAGTCAGAGCAGTTTGTGTCAGCCAGTCAGAATCAGAATAGGAAGGATCATAGAAATTCTAGTTGTATGGTGCCTGCCAATCCCAGTAAGAGTAGAGCATCACAGACCGCTGGAGTTTAGGTAATGTCAGAGCCAACTGGTACAACACTTTAGAGGGATGAAGCCTTAGACAGACCCTTATGCAGTGGTGGAAAAAGTACTCAATTGTCATACTTGAGTAAAAGTAAAGATACCTTAATAGAAAACGACTCAAGTACAAGTCACCCAGTAAAATACTACTTGAGTAAAAGTCTAAAAGTATTTCATTTTAAATATACTTAAGAATCAAAAGTAAAACTATAAATAATTTCAAATTCCTTATATAAATTTTCTTGTTTTTTTTATTTACGCGTAGCCAAGGGCACACTACAACACGCAGACATAATTTACAAACGAAGCATTTGTGTTGAGTGAGTCCGCCAGGGCAGAGGCAGTTGGGATGAGCAGAGACCTTCTCTGTTTAGTGTGTGAATCGAACCATTTTCCTGTCAAAATGTAACGAGTACTTTTGGGTGTCAGGGGAAAAGTATGGAGTAAAAAGTACATTATTTTCTTTAGGAATGTAGTGGAATAAAAGTAAAAGTTGACAAAAATATAAATAGTAAAGTAGATACCCCAAAAAAACGACTTAAGTAGCACTTTGAAGTATTTTTACTTATCTACTTTACACCACTGCCCTTATGTGACTGGTGAGAGTCATATAGTACAGTAAAAATAAAAATAACAAAGAGAATGAGGGTTCTACAGTATCTATCAATCATAGAAGCCAGTCTTTCATCCCATCTGAAAACATAAAGTAGGTGCATTTCTAAGTACCAAACATTCATTCATTGTGTCAGCTTAGGTCACTCTTCACCCCAAACACCCGGTCCCGCACAATAGCCTGTGTCCGGTCTCCTGTGCCACTAAGACAGTATGGCCCTGAAATAGAACAGAGCCCTTATGGAAGCTAGCTGTGTCTGTGCTCTTTTTATCTGGCCTTCTCATCAGACAAGGCTTCATTGCACTGAATGAGTCCTGGCTTCTCTGGGGTCCTATGGCCCTGGCCGGGCTCCGAGGGGGTGTCCCCAGAGGCGCCTGAGTAGAAAAGGAGCGGGAGGCACACAGACAGGAAGTGGGTGTAATTTCCTCAGGAAATGATCATTTCCTGTTCGACCTGTTTGCAAGAGTCATGTCGAAAGATCGAGAGAGCGAAAGAGAAGACAAGAGAGAGAGGATGAGAAAGAGGGGAGGAGGGATGAGGAGAGGATAGAGGAGGAGAGAGCGAGGAGTGATGGTGTACAAAATGAGAAAGAGAGAAAGCAAGCTAGAAAGAGGAAGGATGGAGCATGGCAGAGGGGAACAAGGTCAGGGGTAAAATTAAGAAATGACACCCTTCTCTTTACTTGAACTGTGCTCATCACCTCTGTCACTCAGAAGAGGAAGTTGGCAAATACTTAATGAACGAAATCAACCAAAGAAAGATGATTGAGAAACAGAGAGAGTCGAGGACACGTGGGTAAAACTGAGATAAGGTGTGAGAAGCACAGTGAGGCCCTAGTACTGCTCACTGCCATCATGTGTGCGGGGGTGTGCGTATCAAATCACATGTTATTCGTCACATGCTTCATAAACAACAGGTGTAGACTAACAGTGAAATGCTTACTTATGGCCCCTTCCCGTCATTGCTTACTTACAGGCCATTAATTAACCCAACAAAAATACAATGTGTGTGGTGTGTTGGGCAATGCAGGGACTGAAGTGTGAAATTCCTGGGCTAACTCAGGTTAATGAAGGATAATCATTCATAGCTGACAACTGTTGCAACACCACTGTGATCAACACATTTACATCAACACTGCAGATTACACACCACAGTCCAGAGTAGATACATTGATGTTCCAACTGCATGTGAGATTAGGGATTAAATACAGTTGAAGTCAGAAGTTTACATACACCTTAGCCAAATACATTTACTTCATTTTTCACAATTCCTGACATTTAATCCTAGTAAAAATTCCCTGTTTTAGGTCAGTTAGGATCACCACTTTATTTCAAGAATGTGAAATGTCAGAATAATAGTAGAGAGATTTATTTATTTCATCACATCCCCAGTGGGTCAGAAGTTAACATACAATCAATTACTATTTGGTAGCATTGCCTTTAAATTGTTTAACTTGGGTCAAACGTTTCAGGTAGCCTTCCACAAGCTTCCCAAAATAAGTTGGGTGAATTTTGGCCCATTCATCCCGACAGTGCTGGTGTAACTGAGTCAGGTTTGTAGGCCTCCTTGCTCGCACACACTTTTTCAGTTCTGGCCACACATTTTCTGTAGGATTGAGGTCAGGGCTTTGTGATGGCCACTCCAATACCTTGACTTTGTTGTCCTTAAGCCATTTTGCCACAACTTTGGAAGTATGCTTGGGGTCATTGTCCATTTGGAAGACCCATTTGCGACCAAGCTTTAACTTCCTGACTGATGTCTTGAGATGTTGCTTCAATATATCCACATAATTTTCCGTCCTCATGATGCCATCTATTTTATGAAGTGCACCAGTCCCTCCTGCAGCAAAGCACCCCCACAACATGATGCTGCCACCCCCGTGCTTCACGGTTGGGATGGTGTTCTTCAGCTTGCAAGCCTCCCCCTTTTCCCTCCAAATATAACAATGGTCATTATGGCCAAACAGTTCTATTTTTGTTTCATCAGACCAGAGGACATTTCTCCAAAAAGTACAATCTTTGTCCCCATGTCCAGTTGCAAACTGTAATCTGGCTTTTTTATGGCGGGTTTGGAACAGTGGCTTCTTCCTTGCTGAGCGGCCTTTCAGGTTATGTCGATATAGGACTCGTTTTACTGTGGATATAGATCCTTTTGTACCTGTTTCCTCCAGCATATTCACAAGGTCCTTTGCTGTTGTTCTGGGATTGATTTGCACTTTTCGCACCAAAGTACGTTCATCTCTAGGAGACAGAACGCGTCTCCTTCCTGAGCGGTATGACGGCTGATGTGGTCCTATGGTGTTTAAACTTGTGTACTATTGTTTGTACAGATGAACATGGTACCTTCAGGCATTTGGAAATTGCTCCCAAGGATGAACCAAACTTGTGATGGTCTACAATTTTTTTTTTTAGGTCTTGGCTGATTTATTTTGATTTTCCCATGATGTCAAGCAAAGAGGCACTGAGTTTGAAGGTAGGCCTTGAAATACATCCACAGGTACACCTCCAATTGACTCAAATGATGTCACTTAGCCTATCAGAAGCTTCTAAAGCCATGACATAGTTTTCTGGAATTTTCCAAGCTGTTTAAAGGCACAGTCAACTTAGTGTATGTAAACTTCTGACCCACTGGAATTGTGATACAGTGAATTATAAGTGAAATAATCTGTCTGTAAACAATTGTTGGAAAAATTACTTGTCATGCACAAAGTAGATGTCCTAACCGACTTGTCAAAACTATAGTTTGTTAACAAGAAATTTGTGGAGTGGTTGAAAAACAAGTTTTAATGACTCCAATCTAAGTGTATGTAAACTTCTGACTTTAACTGTAGGTACAAAAATTACCCCAAATTAGTCATTCATATATACAACAGTACACTTGTTTACATAGCAGAAAGTAGTATTGGGTAAACAAAGATTGTCATTCACAATTCAATATACTGTAATAGCAGACTCTGGACCTAAATGGATGTTCCAAAAGAGAGAGATCTAAGACAGAAGAAAAAACCAAGAGAGGCAAAGAGATGAGAATGAAAGCGTAAAAGGAGAGAAGAGAGAGAGAGAAGTGTCAGGAGGATGTGTGATGGAGGGAGGGAACAGCTACGCTGAAAGTGGTGTGAATATGCCCTCATACCACATCCTCTCTATCCATCCCTCTTACAGTCTGCTTCTCTCGCTCTCTTCCTTCCCTCCCTGTACTCTCTTCTCCCCTCTCTCTCCACCTTCAAATCAATCTCAATCGCCAGGTCGCAGTTGTAAATGAGAACTCGTTCTCAACTGGCCTACCTGGTTAAATAAAGGTGAACTAAAATAAAAAAATACATCTTGGTTGTTATGGCCACTCCAATACAGCCAAGCCACTCATGAACAGAACAGTAGAGCCAATTACGTCATTTAACAGCCATTACGCACTGGCTAACATCAGACTAGCAACTCAAAAAGTCCTCACCCCTAGAACACCAGTGGTGTGTTAAATCCCCTGCATCTCTTTCTGTCCTTATTTCCTATCCATTAGAGCCAAAATATACTTCCATACCCCTGACAACTCCTTGGCATTACTTTCCCTACCCCCTATTTTTCTCTTGCTCTCCATGTAAGTGGTCACTGTTTCATGCTTCATGGAAACATTGGATAGACGAGGGCCAATTGACTGGCATGGATTGGGTTTGCAGTGAGCCTACTGCCTCTTTAACTGGTTCCAAATGTGTGTGTGTGTGTGTGTTGGTGTGTCTGGATAGTAGGGTAATTGCGCAGGCCAAACACAGAGGCCTTTGATTACCATTTGGGTCGTGGAGAAATGTTTTCATTCATTCAGAAGGGATGTATGTGTAAGGGATGTGTGTGTGTGTGTGTGTGTGTGTGTGTGTGTGTGTGTGTGTGTGTGTGTGTGTGTGTGTGTGTGTGTGTGTGTGTGTGTGCATGTGTTGGCAGGACACGTTTTACCACCCCTATGTCCAGCGGTGGCTGATGATGACTTGAGGACTGCAGCACATAAAACAGCTATGTCCGGCCAGAGTGCTGGAAGAGCTTTCCCAGAACCCCAATCTGGGCTGACTCTGAACATGGAGGTAGCAATAACGCCGCCCAACACACACGCCCCTCCATGACGGTACGGCCCACATAATGCACCAACCATGCAACACAGTCCTGCTGCATTCATATCCTCCATCTTAACTTAGCTCTATTACCGAGGCACCATAAACCACATACTGCAGCAAGCATCATTATTGGACATTTCTGTTAAATTTCCCAGTGAAAATGGCCTAATAATTAATATCTTCAGATTTAGTCATACAGCTCTGTCTCCCCCTTTTCTAACCAGACTTTTAGAAAATAATGTGTATACAACTCATTCAGAGTTGAAAATGTTAAGATAGTGTCGTGTCCTAGGGCCCTCTTGTTGTTTACATTAGTAACCTCATCAGCCCTGCTGCACTGTCAACATGGAGGGGTCATTTGAGGCTGCTTGTTCTCGTGATGGTGGTGTGTGTCTAAACCTCCACTCTTGTTCAAGTCCCACTTCTTGCAAGTTATCCCACCCACCCCTATCCCTCTCTCTCCAGCCATCCATCCCCAAGAGTAAACACAGTCCATGAAGCCCAGTCTTTTCCACCCTGACCCAGGGAATGAAAGAGCTCCTTCTCTCCCTCCGGTTCTCTACCAGTCTGACTCACATTCTGACTGAGGGGCAGTGCTGTTTCCATGTCACACCTGTCTGTATGTCTGCCAGCCAACACAAAAGAGACACACAAACCCAAGGCCTAATACAAAGACATAATACACACAGACAACTGTATACCACATACAGTATGTACAAATAGACTATGTGCGCACACACACACACACACACATCTCTTCTCCTCCCTACTAAAAGACTCAATCAGGGCTTGGGGATGTCACCACCTTGCACACATCTCCTTCACACATGTTCAGTTCCATTCCCCTGCATTTACATAGTGTATCAGAGGACAGTGGGTTGGTCCTGGACTGTTCTGAACTACATGGCTGTGCTACAGGGCTGACACAGCACACTGAGACAGGAGAGAGAGATAAGCACGTCTACTGTACAAGCTGACAGTAAACCAGAGCTACCTGTGTTCACCTGAGAATACCCTGAGCTAGGCTAACTGAGAACCATCCCCCACCCTGCCGTTACGATCTCCACTTATTACAAATACACGGCTCATTTAACTGTCGTCTGGAATGCACACTGGGCTAATGGCAAACGGACATACAGTTCGCACACACTGATGAACACACACGGTTCTTGGTTAGAAGATGCTCAGCTTCATCTTGCTCAAGGCCAGGATTAACGCTGCTGCTTTCAGATCCTTCCATCATGCCAGGGAGACGCAGGACGGCATAGCGCGCGCACACACACACACACACACACACACGAGAGAGTGGCACTCTTCATTACACTTGATTAACATAAGAATCTGCACTGCAGATTACTCTACTCAACATGCCTTTATAGCTAAACTGAACAGCTGACATGTTGAAATGTTTCTTTTCTAAACCAGACATAGTAGTCCTATAGGGAATCCCTAGTAGTTGCCCCTTTGTCCAGAGGGACAGCCCCCTGGCTGTTACATTGTGGGTAAGCGGCTATATTCTACCATCTGCTGGTTGTCTAGTCGTAACCCTCTGGCCTAGTTACTGAGCTCAGTGTACCTCAGCTGTAACTACACTAGGCCTAAAAAAGCACTGGGATTCCTCTATTAATGCCCTGAGAGAATAGGATTGTGTACCTGAGAGAATAGGATTGTGTACCTGAGAGAATAGGATTGTGTACCTGAGAGAATAGGATTGTGTACCTGAGAGAATAGGATTGTGTACCTGAGAGAATAGGATTGTGTACCTGAGAGAATAGGATTGTGTACCTGAGAGAATAGGATTGTGTACCTGAGAGAATAGGATTGTGTACCTGAGAGAGGGATTGGCGGAGGGTGGGGAGTGTGTGTGTGCGTGCGTGCATTCGTTAGGGCTGGGCGATATGGCCGACAAATCATATCTCAATTTTTTCTAACTTATGGCCGATTCACAATGTATACAGTTTCTCTAAATAGGCTTTGTTGTACAATTAAAGGTCAAATGCACTGCATTTCAAACAGTCAGCAATAATCTAATGAATTCAGGACTTGTAAAATTATACCTAGGTTAAATATAAGCCTTCCACAACCATAAGACGCACTAATCAAAATAGTTTAACCTGCTTTTTTACAATAATCACTGATCTGGCTTTCAAGTCTGTCTATGAAAATACCCTTTTTATTACAAATGTAACCAGAAACATGCACATTCACTAATAATGACTCACTTCTTGTAGCAAGGACTATAGAAAATTAACACCGGTCACATCAACAACCTCTCAAGCACAAGTGCTAGCGAGAAGCCAGCTGATCTTTATATTTCAACTTCAGACAACTTGAATTTATTTGCTTGCTAACAAGGTCTAACTGTTGAATTGTTATGAACACATCCTTCTGTCCGTCTCCAACAGTTTGAACAGCATGCTAGGCTGTCCACTTTGTTCAGATGTTAAAATCGAATGGCTATTTTATTTCTCAGAATGAGAACGAGTTGCCATTGAGAATGAGAACGAATTCTTTATATAATTGTGTTTTATGCTATAACAGTCTTTGGCTAAAATGCTGCTAGCAGTATGTGTTACCGCAATGCCGCCAGGCACGACAAACTGAGCATTCATTTTCCAGAATCAACGTTCATTGATACTCCTGTTTCAGTAGTGTCTGCTCTGCCCCCATTTTGAGGAGTTGAGACATAAAAATGACATAGAGGAGTTAACCTTTCTAACTATTACAGTAAAACAATGTCTCAATGTGTTTTAGTCTCCATATGACCCATTCTATTGGACCAAAACTCAAATAGCGAGTTGAAACCGCTTGTCAGAGGAAGAAGTGATCTCTCATCTTTGTTGTTGTGAGTAGCAGGGGGAGGGGCTTGATGTGAGGGGGAGGAGCTGGGTGTGTGGGGGGAGGGGCGTGGTGTTCATGTGTAAATGGAAAGGTGCACAGTCTCAGCAGAAGAAGCAAAGGAGATGAGACCAAAAAGACAACATGTTGAAAACAAGCAGACATAAACGCTAAAAAAAATTAAAAAATAAACAATACCTTGATTCTTGCGATACGGGCATTTAGATATCACGCCAAAACATAAATTCAAATGATCAAATTCGATATATAACCCAGCCCTAGTATGTGTGTGTGTGAGTGAGAGAAAAGAAAGAAACTTCAATTAAATAGCCCACATTCCTTTAAAAGGAAGAGATGGTACCCTTTGAGCTTCAGGCAAGACTGCACTTGCAGAGGTAGAGAAAGAAAGAAATAGAGGGAGGGATGACAGCAAAGTGTTGTTGTTCCTCTAACAGAGACAGGAAGCCTCTGTAGTTCAGTGGTTGCCGCTGACACATCACAACGCTCCAAGCCCAACCGCCGTTTCAGCATCACGTCTCATCTGATCAGTTCAGCTACAGAACTACTCCAAAACAACTACGGGTCAACCCACAGGCCCATAACAACAGACCATGGCTGAACTTGAGACAGTGTGGTGTTCAGATTCTGAGCAAAGGTCATACATAGCACCAAGCATTCACGATGTCGATGTGTTGTAGGCCCAATTCAGTCCCTTAGTAACACATAGACAAGGTTATTTTTGGAGTTCAATTGAGCCTGCGAAACTAAACAGCTAAATAAGTGCCGATCAACTCAAACCATGGATAATGGCCCAACCCTCTAGGTCTGATCAAGTACAATTGAAGTCAGAAGTTTACATACACTTAGGTTGGAGTCATTAAAACTTGTTTTCCAACCCCTCCACAATTTTCTTGTTAACAAACTATAGTTTTGGCAAGTCGGTTAGAACATCTACTTTGTGCATGACAAGTCATTTTTCCAACAATTGTTTAAGGACAGATTATTTCACTTCTAATTCACTGTATCACAATTCCAGTGGGTCAGAGGTTTACATACACTAAGTTGACTGTGCCTTTAAACAGCTTGGAAAATTCCAGAAAACTATGTCATGGCTTTAGAAGCTTCTGATAGGCTAAGTGACATCATTTGAGTCAATTGGAGGTGTACCTGTGGATGTATTTCAAGGCCTACTTTCAAACTCTGTGCCTCTTTGCTTGACATCATGGGAAAATCAAGAGAAATCAGCCAAGACCTCAGAAAAAATGTGTAGACCTCTACAAGAGAGATTTGGTAAAAGTGCAAATCAATCCCAGAACAACAGCAAAGGACCTTGTGAAAATGCTGGAGGAAACAGGTACAAAAGTATCTATATCCACAGTAAAACAAGTCCTATATCGACATAACCTGAAAGGCCGCTCAGCAAGGAAGAAGCCACTGCTCCAAAACCGCCATAAAAAAACAGACTATGGTTTGCAACTGGACATGGGGACAAAGATTGTACTTTTTGGTGAAATGTCCTCTGGTCTGATGAAACAAAAATAGAACTGTTTGGCCATAATGACCATTGTTATGTTTGGAGGAAAAAGGGGGAGGCTTGCAAGCTGAAGAACACCATCCCAACCGTGAAGCACGGGGGTGGCAGCATCATGTTGTGGGGTGCTTTGCTGCAGGAGGGACTGGTGCACTTCACAAAATAGATGGCATCGTGAGGAAGGAAAATTATGTGGATATATTGAAGCAACATCTCAAAACATCAGTCAGGAAGTTAAAGCTTAGTCGCAAATTGGTCTTCCAAATGGACAATGACCCCAAGCATACTTCCAAAGTTGTGGCAAAATGGCTTAAGGACAACAAAGTCAAGGTATTGGAGTGGCCATCACAAAGCCCTGACCTCAATCCTACAGAAAATGTGTAGCCAGAACTGAAAAAGCGTGTGCGAGCAAGGAGGCCTACAAACCTGACTCAGTTACACCAGCTCTGTCAGGAGGAATAGACCAAAATTCACCCAACTTATTGTGGGAAGCTTGTGGAAGGCTACTCAAAATGTTTGCCCCAAGTTAAACAATTTAAAGGCAATGCTACCAAATACTAATTGAGTGTATATAAACTTCTGACCCACTGGGAATGTGATGAAAGAAATAAAAGCTGAAATAAATCATTCTATTATTCTGACATTTCACATTCTTAAAATAAAGTGGTGATCCTACCTGACCTAAGACAGGGATTTTTTTACTAGGATTAAATGTCAGGAATTGTGAAAAACTGAGTTTAAATGTATTTTGCTAAGGTGTATGTAAACTTCCGACATCAACTGTATATTATTCTCTTGATCTTTGATCCCAGAATTTCTAAGTCACTGTTACTACAGGAGCTGGCTAACACCCGGTACTCTACCCTGCACCTTACAGACTGCTTTGCCCTATGTACATAGTGACTGAACACTGGTCACTTTAATCATGTTTACATACTACTTTACCCACTTCATATGTATATACTGTATTCTAGTCATGGCTCATCCTATACAACTACTGCTGTACACAACTTTTCTAATAATATACTGTCTATACCAGTTTATATATATTCCAGACTTTGACATTGCTCGTTCTGAAATGCTTTATTTATTTATTTGTACTTATTGGATTATGTGCATATTGTTGTGTATTGCTAGGTACTATTACCGCATTGTTGGATGCTAGAAACACAAGCATTTCGCTGACCTGCATATGCAATCAGTACATTTATTTGATTTTGATTTGTCGAGGATTAAACGGAATGATGGGGGAGGGGAGAGGCAAAAAAGGCCAAAAGTGGGATGGAGTCCAGTGACAGATGTGTGTTTGTATAGCTGCTGTACTTTTCATATACAAAGAGAAAATAGTGTGATCAACTGTAAGCAGGAGAAATATGCTACAGTGTATGATACATCTACTGGTACAATCTCACAACTTGCTATCAGTAGGCTTTCTACCTTTGATAATGACGAACTATCTAATCAGTATAATGTGTGTAATTATGTCTAAATAACACTCCGACTTTAGGCTGGTTTAACAGCTAAATCAAACATGGCTATTAATGTTATTTGATAAAATATACTTTTTAGATTTTCAATGTCACATTGAAATACTCGTAAAAAAATACATAGGCAAGCAAATCATTGAACGTCGGCCTGGCCACATTGCTGGCAATAACTGCTATAGTTACACAGTTACATTATATAATAGGCTACAATGTTGCGAGTCCTTTTACAAACTATGCTCTTTGCAACATTTTTGTAACATGACGGTTAGCGATACTTTGTAGCCTGTTAAAAAATATCACTTGATTGAACAACAAATTAGCTAGCGACCTGACACGTACCCCTCAAATACCAGTATGCTTCAGCAAGTCCTACTTTGTAATAAAATAGTGTTTAATTAACTCTAAAACACCTGATTTGGGGACTCGAGAGAACGAGATGTTCCGATAGATTGTAGCCAAACACAACATTCCTTTAGCTAGACGTTAACTAAAGGCTGTCTGGTGAGCTGGCTAGCGAGAGACAAGACTTCACTCGCGGAATAATCGAATTAAATCCCAAGTTTTTTTTATAAGTAACTAAGCATCGAACGTATGTACATGTTAAATATATTATCAAAATGTTTCAACGAGGTACTCACCTCAAAATACAGCAACAGCAAAAAAAAAAGACTGACAAACGTCTATTATGGTTTGCTGTTCGAAAGTTGTCGTATGTCGCTGGAAAAAAACATTATACGCGGAAGTACAAATTCAAGTGCACAATTTCCCCTTGCCTGATTTTTTTTATCTGCATAAACCACTGGCAAAGTCATGCATGACGATGTCAAAATATATTGGTTTGATGTAATAATACAGTTTTCAATATGATCTAGCTATATAAAATCTGGTTTTCATGTAACTTTTTCCATCCCCAGTTGTTTCCTGATGGGCTTCCATACTAGATTGTGTTACACGGTATTCGGTCCCCTCGTCTACCCATGGGAGTCAAGCGTATCAACAGTTATTCAATGCATCTTCAATGTGTTTATTAGCAACATTTTAGTTCACTGCCAATCTTTTCACACATAAGGTAATCCGTGTTGAAATATTAATTATGGAATTGAACGCATTATGTCAATTATTGAACAGTATTGAAACCCTGAATACATTTAGGAATATCCAGTAGAAGCAATGCTTTTGTTTCCGTAAACTTCTGTTTCACTTAGCAATATGATCTCATATGTTTCACAATTCACAAATAGGCTATCACACAAAGTAATTCCGATTTAGGTAGGGTTGGCTGTTTGTGAAAGTTTAGGGCTTGCACCTATCTTGGTTTGTCATCTTCATTTCCCTTCTTATCCGGCCTTTACTACTCTCAGCTTCTAAGTGCGTCCGAAATTGCACCCTATTCACTTTATAGTGCACTGGTCAAATGTAGTGCACACTATGTAGAGAAAACGATGACATTTTCTGACATTTTAATCAACACGTTTAATAAAGGTAGGCGGCAGACGTTCATGACATATCCTTGAGAGAGGAGGCCATATGGCATATGCTGTCCCATTACCCTGACTATTACAACTCATTGAACTCAATCAGTCAATTACACATGCAAGAAAAATAAGACTAAGGGAAACCATGGCCAATGTTTTACTCATGCTCATGAAATCAAACCCTTCCATGATATAATGCAAACTATTCGTGTAGACTAGATAAGGTCATTACATTGTAATATAGGTCCAGGTTCGCCACCCTGTGGAGAAAGGATGCTCTACACCAGGGGTCTCAAGCAGGCCTATTGGAGCCTCTTCCAGTGTAAAGCACACATTCATTCACACAGTGAGTTCAGTGCCAACAACAGTCCAATCTCCAGAATAATGTTTATTGCTTTAGAAGTTATTCATATTTTTTTCTTATTTTTGATCTTTCCATTTTTCCTCTTTACAATAAAACAAAGAGATGTGACTTATTATTTCACGGCATGATCATTTTGGATGTGTACACATACATTCACAAAGGAAAGAGTATTTACAGCGGTGTTGGTGAATGCCACACAGAGATCATAAAACAGAGATTTCTGGTAGAATCCAACAAATATAGAATTACATGACCTTTACAATAGGGCTTTCACACCTAATGTTATACCTCCACCTGTTACAAACCATACCATATGAATCTGTACAATGTGGGGTAGTTAGTATGCACTCTGTGCTTCAAAGTGAGCAACATGGAATGTCCCTAGTTGGTATTGAGATACTTTGTACCTCTTGCTTTAATTTCTACAGGGGGACCGTTGCCATGGATAAAAAGCTTAGACTCAAAAATAATCTACATATTTTGTTGTTGTTGTAGTTGAAAGAATGTGCTGAAACCAATATTTCTCACATTTGAGAAATTACAGAACAGTTACACTGGGTGAATGCTAACTATAAAAATAAGACTACCAGAATATTTAAACCCAAAGGGCATCTTGGAAAATGACCAAAGGGCACAATTAGCTGGGGTTGAGAAAATATGAGACAATTCCCCATATATGAGTCCTCCTCATAGAAAAAACACCTTCCCAGCGCAGATACTCTGACTGCTGTTAATTATTTAAAACTTTAATACACCTATACTTGTCAATTTCCCAACATTATTTAAATACGTAATTAAATCACACCAACACAGCTAACTTTTATAATATTGGTAATAATTAAATGTAATGTACACCATAATAAAATATATACAATTAAATATTGATACAAATTCTACATTTGTCCAGCTCTCTCTTTTGCTCTCTCTTTCTCTCTCTCTCTTTCTCTCCCTCTCACTGAAGAAAGTTAAGCAATTTAAATGAGCATTAAACAATAACAAACAAACAAGTATGGAGTTAGAAATGTGCATTAAAATACCAGAGCATTACATTAGCAGAGCAAAATGACTAATTGTTTGGATTTGGGGGATGATCATTTTTCCCAACAAACAATGAACTGTAGCAGCCTCCTATTAAGACCACCAGCTGGCAATGTTTGACTATGTTTAGAACAGAAAAATACATACCGGTACCCAAGAAAAGGAATCCCCAAAAAACTAAAGCAATGTCTCTGTCAGATATAATTTCTTGCGGCCATTATTGCAATTCATCTTATGTGTGTATATTGTAGTGTTGTTTATTATTGTTCTAGTATTATATTTTAATGTAATTCATTATACATTGTGTTATATTTATGCAGTTTTATGGGCCCATTGCAGTAACACGGTAACATACGAATAGCACAGAACAACGTACAATGCTGTTAAAGCTCAAAACATCACTGAAACCTTGAGACAATAAAATCTGTGGGTGCACATGATGAATAAGTAGTACACATACATCTGAAACATGGTAGACTCTCAGTAATGTCAAAATCAGCAAGCTCACTATCTCAGCTATGTTGCACAAGTCAACATGTAAAGAGAGAACAGAAGGGTGGAGAGAGAGAAGAAGGGTGGAGAGAGAGAGGAAGAAATAAAAATAGAGACGGGGCAAGATGGCTCAAATAAAGGACAACATAACAGATGAAGGGAGCGAAAGAGAGGAGAGAAAAGAGAGAGAGAGTTATCTAATAGAATCTATTAGCTGTGGATCAATTTTAGAGTCTCTGTCTCCCTGTGCCGTTCAACCAGAGCCATGGAGGGAGAGAGGGATAGAGGGAGGGACGGAGGGGGAGGGGTGAGGGGCACCAGGCTCTTGAGAGGATGGGAGGACACAGGGGGAGGGAGGGAGGAGAGAGGTGGCAGTGCTCCCCCTTTCTTCCCCTCCACCAGGGTCTGTGATCGATCACTCAGCCTGGTCTCCTTGGTGATACTGAAGTCAGGCTCGTTGTCGTTGTCTGAGCTGCAGTCGCTCAGATCTGTGATCTCCAGGTCTGAGTCTGACTCTGGGTCCTGCTTCACCCCGCCTCGCCGCTCTGATGGGCTCTGTCGCCCCCCAGCAACACCACCAAGACCCATCCCTCCCAGACCCAGCCCTAACCCTAACCCTAACCCTAGCCCCAACCCAGGCTCCGTGCCTGGAGTGTTGGATTCCCTTCTCTCCCTCTCACCAACAGAGCCCCCGTTGACAATGTCCATTCGGCCCAGCGACAGAGCACCAGGGTAAGGAGGCAGGCAAAGTCTGGGCTGCCCACCTGCCGTGCCGTTAGTAACCCCGGTCTGGCCCGCTGCTCCCCTCTGTCCCCCTCCTGCCACCTCTCCCGGGGGGAGTAGGGAGGAGAAGGGGTGAGGCAGCTGGCCCAGGCTGGTCTGCAGCGGGTTGGGGTAGAAGTGGGAGGGATAGAGGGAGCCGGGGGGCAGCTTGGGGCAGTTGTTGAGGGAGAAGGCCCCTGAGAGGTAGGGATTGAAGCCCCAGGGGTAGTCGAAGGGAGGGTTGCGGGGGTAAGGACCCAACAGGGACGGGGGCTTGGAGTAACAGGGAGCGGCTGGAAGAGAACAGAGACACAGAGACAGAGGTTAGCTCACTGAAGGGGTAAAGGTCTCCTGACATACCACATCCAAGCATGTTCACTAATTATGCTCTGCAATAATTAGCAACGCAAATCCACAGCTATGTGCTGAAGCAAAATGAGAGTGCTGTTGATTTGAATAGAACCCTGATCTTAGACTATATGCCTGCCAGACCTATTCACACATTCAACTGGTTCACCACAAATATGAACATGATGAGAGATATGCTCTCTGGCAAATTAAAGTATCCCGTTAATAACAGAATAGTTATGCCACTGTAATAAAATAATACTGTCTATGAAAAAAGGAAAATGGACTGTGGTAAGAGAAATCCAGTTATTTAGAAAATCTGGCTGTTGTTGGCCGTGTGTATAGTCCAGGTGCTTGGTGAAGTCAACTAAATAATAGAAAAACGCACTCTAGTTGGCTCCATCATACTTTCAGAAACCTGATTAACATAACAGCTGATATAATGTGTATGTGTATTACATCAGCTTCCCTATATGCATCATTTAATAACAACTGAAACAAAGGAGGTAAATCTGAGGTGATACTGGAATTCAATTTTAGTGCGCGAACAAAAGAACTCTCTATGACCTCGACTGTATTTCCTTCCAACAACAGACAGCAAACTCAAAGATTTACCCCATCTCTCTCTCTCTCTCTCTCTCTCTCTCTCTCTCTCTCTCTCTCTCTACCTCTCTCTCTACCCCTCTCTCTCTACCCCTCTCTCTCTACCCCTCTCTCTCTTCCTCCTGCTCTCTCTCTTCCTCCCGCTCTCTCTCTCTCTTCCTCCCGCTCTCTCTCTCTCTTCCTCCCGCTCTCTCTCTCTCTTCCTCCCGCTCTATCTCTCTCGTCCTCCTGCTCTCTCTCTTCCTCCCGCTCTCTCTCTCTCTGTTATTTGCTATGGAGGGCTAATTTGACAGTGCTTGAGTCTCTGTGTGCTGGGCCAGAAGTAGCTGGCAGACAAATTAATATTGAATCAGTCAGGCAGGCCTCACTTGCTTATGAAAACACAGTAATGGGAGCCCACAGGCCACAAACTGAAGCCTGCACCCTCAATTAGGGCCTTCCTGCCTGGGATGGGATTAGGACAGGGGGGACACATGGGAGGGAGAGGTGGGGGAGGAGGGAAGGAGGGGGGAATAGGACCTGAGGACAAACAAAACAGGGGGGCCAAGTTGTGATGTGAAGGGGAGTGTGTTCACAGTGAACACACACTAACTCACACACACTCACTGTACTGTAAACGCACACATTCTGATGCAGTAGCAGGGCTGAAACGCACACATGGAGTATCCAGACAGACAAAGGCATTTGTACACACACACACAAACACACACACATATGCCCGCACGCTCACCCACACACAAATGCACACAAATAAAACACACACATCCAAACTGAAGGCTTATATAAAGGGAAAATGCAAATTATTACACTGACATTAACTCCAAAAACCTTAATTGAGCATCTGCCTCATATCACTGTAATAATCTGATAATATATACTGTAGATCACTCCCATCTAACCCTTCCTCTCACCTGAAGGAGAGTATGAATTGGAGGCAGTAAAGGGACATATCTCTGCTGTGTAAAGTATTGCAGTGAACATGGATTTGATCTTGTTCTCTCTCTCCTTATGCTCTCCTCATTTCCTCTATCATTCTCAAGCTCTACTTTCCATCAGTTCTCCACCTTCCTTCCTTCCTTCCTTCCTTCCTTCCTTCCTTCCTTCCTTCCTTCCTTCCTTCCTTCCTTCCTTCCTTCCTTCCTTCCTTCCTTCCTTCCTTCCTTCCTTCCTTCCTTCCTTCCTTCCTTCCTTCCTTCCTTCCTTCTTCCTTCCTTCCTTCCTTCCTTCCTTCCTTCTCTGTTCTTTACCTTCCCTCTCTCCTCTGTTCTTTACCTTCCCTCTCGTTTTTCTCAATCATCTTCTACCTTATTTTTACTGCTGTCACCCCTCTCCCTCTTGCCTCTCTCCTCTCCTCTCTCTCACCTGAGCTGAGGAAGGGGAATGTGTCCAGTCTCAGTTTATCTCCCTCTGGTCCCGGGACTGTGGCCACTCGATCAAACAGGGAGGTTCCTCTCCCTGACTCTGGCAAACGAGGGAACAGTGACTGCAGGGCCTGGGAGAAAGAGGGAAGACAGGGAGACAGAAAAAAAAGCATTAGAATCTGCTCATGTCAGTTAAGCATTTAATAGCAATTGATTTCATCAGCAAATAAAAACTAGACTTGTCTTTAGGATCCTCAACCTCCTCTTTAAATCAGCATGTATTTAGGGTAAGTCATTTGATGGAGATGGCACCCTGTAGTGTGTGGTGCAATCACACCAACAGTCACAGCAAGGACAGGATAAAAGGAAGTGCCAGGGGACTGAGAGGAAGAGGAGAGGAGATGTGAAAACAGAGGAGAAGATGAGGAGAGGAGGTAGGAGGACGCAGAGGCTCAAAGACTCAAAGCCAGGAGAAGTACAGAGTCAAATGGAGGCCAACGATTAAGTGGGCACAAAGGATAAACGACGAGACATAGAGGGATTGGGCGCCCTTCGTGGAGGGAAGAGTGTGAGGGGACAAAGGAGGGAAAGGAATGATGGAAGGATTGATGGAAGGGAGAGAGAGACTAAACAACATAATAGCTGTGGGGTAAGAGAGAGAGAGAGAGAGAGGGGAGAATGTATGTGTGTGTCTGCTCATGAGGTGTGTGGGTGTGGGGGGGGGGGTGCATGAGGTGTGTGTGTGGGGGGGGGTGCATGAGGTGTGTGTGTGTGTGTGTGTGTGTGTGTGTGTGTGTGTGTGTGTGTGTGTAGAAGTGCTTTAAAACAGGAAAGAGAAAGGAGGCCAAACAAACGAAACGGTTAAGTCACACAGAGTCGAGGGAGACAGAGAGAGAGAGGGAGGCTTTCTCTTTTTTTAGAAGAGCTGGGATCAATAATTTCTGTCACCCCTCAGCTCCAAGTTTGAAAAGCGAGACTGTACTTCCAAGCTACATGATCTGGATTGCTTAACCAAACCTGCATTAATGACCGAACATTGATCTGATCTAACGTATCTACTTGTCTTTTATTTCTTTCATTTTCAATCGATGACAGAGGGATAGGCCATCCGAGACGGGGATGTGAGAAGGGTGGATAACGTCTTCTTTTGTTTTAAGGACAAGTTAAAACCATCTCTCAAGTTTTTTCTTCACTTTCTTTGTGACTCTTTTTCTATCTTTCAGGACAAGCAAAGACTCTTCTAGTCATTTAAAGTTAACTCTATTCCCTTTTAAATACATTTCATGAATTAAATTAATAAAGATAAAATACTATTTGCACTAGTATCACAATGTCAATTTTTTTTGTGTTTGTAAAAAATCTGTAAAAAATAATTGGCATAGCAATTTCTATATCCAAGCAAATGAGAAAGTATGAATCAGTTAGTGTTTCATTTGCATATATCATCACCTAAATGGATCCGTCAGAACTATGCATCCTGAGCACAGACCATTACTTCAATACGTGTATCTATTGTTTCATTACAAACTGTAACAGTTTTATTCATACAACCCCTCTGGTGGTCCAAGAACATTTATCTCTGTAAAAATTTCAAGATGACTCTGGGCAAATAATAAGTGAAGACCATTTTATCATGATCAGGACTGCTGCTATTAGAGACAGTGAATAAAAGATGTATGATAAGACACGAGGAATGCAATTGATCCTCCCGTAACTGAAGAATGAATACACAGCAGGAGTATGTACAGTACAATCTGCAGTTCCCTTTAGCTAGACCCGCTGAATCAAATCAACATTAATAAACAATCAAGTATGGAGTTGTGGCAACCATATTTCCATCTCTCCCTCTCAGTTTCCTCCCTTTATATCTCTCTTCTTTTTCCCAATGTTGATGGTTCTCAGGTACTCGGAATCTGCTGGTCTTCTATCCAACTTGTCACTTCATTTTGGTGAATTCAAACATGTACTGTTCAAATGACAGCTCACTTTAGACAATGTGATGCATTGTGTTAACAGCGGGGAATAACTTGGAGTCGCTGTCTATTCTGGAAAACCTGTAATTCCTGTCCTTCCAATCCTCTCTTTCTCTTCTCCCTTCATACCCTCCTCCATCCATTACCCTTCTCTCCGTCCCTCCCTCTGTCCTAAACTCCATTCGTTCCTCCTTCCCTCACTTCCTCCGTTCCTCCTTCCGTACCTCGGGTGTGACAGGGCTGCAGTCGGGCGCGGCGGAGCCCCCATTGAAGTGGTTCTGGAGCAGGAAGGGGGAGCTGGCCATGTCCAGCAGAGGATAGTTCACCAGCACCACCTTACTGAAATTAAACTTGTAGGTGAAACGCTTCCCTTTGGTTTTGTGCAAAATGCGCTTATTATAGTAGTACCTGTGTGGGGGAGGATGGAGAGAAGGTGAACGGGAAGAGATCAGGAAAGAGGGAATGGAGAAAGGAGAGAAAAAAATAGGAAGAGTTAGAAACAAATATCCATGTTCTCATCGATGGTTCACAGCGGGGCTCTCCAACCTGCTTCCTGGAGAGCTACCATCCTGTAGGTTTTCCCTCCAACCTGCTTCCTGGAGAGCTACCGTCCTGTAGGTTTTCCCTCCAACCCTAATCTAGCGCAACTGATTCTAATAATAAACTGGTTGGTAAAATGAATCAGGTTAGTTACACCTGGTGTTGGAGCGAAAACCTGCAGGAGGGTAGCTCTCCGGGAAGCAGGTTGGAGTGAAAACCTACAGGATGATAGCTCTCCAGGAAGTGTTGGAGAGCCCTGGTCAACAGTAATGTGTTCTCTTAACAGCAGGGGGAACAACACCGGTCCTCCAGGGCTGAACTCCTGCTGGGTTTCTCCCTGGCATCTCACTGATCAATTCATGTTTTGACTTGACTCTCCACACACCTCGTTAGGCAGGACTAAATAAGTCCCTGAGTAAAACCAAAAACAAGCACATAAATAAACAACATCCCTCCAGAGCCTGATCTGACCTGCTGTGCACTGTTGACATACAGCAATTATCATGTAAAAATATTTGGTAAGAGCCCGTCAGTAAGCATTTCACTGTTTATCCACACCTGTTGTTTACGAAGCATGTGATGAATACATTTGATTTATTACAGGTACAATATATGTACAGAAATATGCATAATAGATATACATCAACTCTTGCTGTCAGTGCTTCTGGCATCATTCACAACTGAAGTGCCTCTTTGAGGGCGGGACTACAATGTGAGTGGTGTCTCTATGAAAACAACCTCAGGTGCCAGTCACTCCAACCTTACAGTGCTTGTTTCCTGTGCCACCTACTGAGGTGTCACAGGCTACAGTACCTGTCAGAATCCTACACTGTCAGATACTACATACTGCCATATGGTTCAGATGAGAGGGTTGGTACTTCAGGTACAGAGGTCACGTGGGGTGGGGGGTGTTCTCAAAACTGAATAAAGAAATAACATATTATATTAAGCTGGTGACTGTCCTGATACATTCTTAGACTTGAAATGACTATTTTAAGCATGTAAGTCATTTAAAATAGGCCTGTGACAAAGTCAAAATCCTGTATATCTACGCTGTAGATATAAGGTAACAACTTCACAGGCATACAGACCTGTATACAGTGCATTCGGAAAGTATTCAAAACCCTTCACTTTTTCCACATTTTGTTACGTTACAGCCTTATTTCCTCATCAACCTACACACAATACCCTATAATGACAAAGCAAAAACTGTCTTTTAGATTTTTTCAAATGTATAAAAAATGAAAACTGAAGTATCACATTTACTTAAATATCACAGACCCTTTACTCAGTACTTTGTTGAAGCACCTTTGAAAGTGATTACAGCCTTGAGTCTTCTTGGGTATGATGCTACAAACTTGGCACAGCTATATTTGGGGAGTTTCTCCCATTTCTCTCTGCAGATCCTCTCAAGCTCTGTCAGGTTGAATGGGGAGCGTCGCTGCACAGCTATTTTCAGGTCTCTCCAGAGATGTTCGATCGGTTCATGTCCGGGCTCTGGCTGGGCCACTCAAGGACATTTAGAAACTTGTCCCGAAGCCCCTCCTGCGTTGTCTTGGCTGTGTGCTTAGGGTCGTTGTCCTGTTGGAAGGTGAACCTTCATCCCAGTCTGAGGTCCTGAACGCTCTGGAGCAGGTTTTCATCAAGGATCTCTCTGTACTTTGCTCCGTTCATCTTTCCCTCGTACCTGAATAGCCTCCCAGTCCCTGCCGCTGAAAAACATCCCCACAGAATGATGATGCTGCCACCACCATGCTTCATCGTAGGGATGGTGCCAGGTTTTCTCCAGACGTGACGCTTGGCATTTAGGCCAAAGAGTTCCATCTTGGTTTCATCAGACCAGAGAATCTTGTTTCTCATGGTCTGAGAGTCCTTTAGGAGCCTTTTGACAAACTCCAAATGGGCTGTCATGTGCTTTTTATTGAGGAGTGGCTTCCGTCTGGCTGCTCTACCATAAAAGCCTTTTTGTTGGAGTGCTGCAGAGATGGTTGTCCTTCTGGAAGGTTCTCTCATCTCCACAGAGGAACTCGGGAGCTCTGTCAGAGTGACCATTGGGTTCTTGGTCACCTCCCTGACCAAGGCCCTTCTCCCCTGATTGCTCAGTTTGGCCGGGCGGCCAGCTCTAGGAAGAGTCTTGGTGGTTCCAAACTTCTTCCATTTAAGAATGATGGAGGCCATTGTGTTCTTGGGGACCTTCAATGCTGCAGAATTTTTTTGGCACCCTTCCCTAGATCTGTGCCTTGACACAATCCTGTCTTGGAGCTTTACGGACAATTCTTTTGGACTCATGGCTTGGTTTTTGCTCTAACATGCACTATCAACTGTGGGACCTTATATAGAGAGGTGTGTGCCTTTCCAAATCATGTCCAATCAATTGAATGTACCACAGGTGGACTCCAATGAAGTTGTAGAAACATCTCAAGGATGATCAATGGAAACAGGATGCACCTGAGCTCAATTTCCTGTCTCATTGCAAAGGGTCTGAATACTTATGTAAATAAGGTATTTCTGTTATTTATTTTTATAAGTTAGCAACAATTTCCCCAAAACTATTTTTGCTTTTTCATTATGGGTTATTGTGTGTAGATTGATGAGGGAAAACAAATGTTATCCATTTTAGAATACTTTCCAAATACAATGCATATCAGTATGTATCCACAACAAACAGTTGGGGCCCTCGCAATGATTTGTACATTTTTGCTTTGCGTGGCAATTGTGTCGCGGCCTTTAATTGAGCAATTAAGCTAGGCTAATCAAGAAGGCTAATTATGGCCCCAGCCAATTCATAACAATTAGACCCCTACGACAGCCCCCATTAATGAGAGGGCAGGGGAAACCAGGGAGGGGGTAACAGTGTGTGTGTGTGTGTGTGTGTGTGTGTGTGTGTGTGTGTGTGTGTGTGTGTGTGTGTGTGTGTGTGTGTGTGTGTGTGTGTGTGTGTGTGTGTATTGTCATTTGATTTGCATAAGCAAGCGATGAGTAGCGGTGGGATGTGGGGTAAATTCAATAGAATGATCTATAGCAGAATAGGTAGCAGGGCTATAGTTTAAATCACATAGCAATGTGTAGAGTTTTGAGCCAAGTATTTCTGAGAATTTCCAAGCTATTTCACATGGGGGATTAATTCTGAAATTCTTATAGAATTTTTTATATAGAGGTTTAATAGTGAACTTATCCATTTGGACATTGGAAAATAAGGTGGAATCGAGGGTATTGACATTTTTAAGGAAAAAACATCATGTTTTTCTTTCCATTTTTACTGACATGGAGGGAGAAGATGAATGAGACACGTAGGACTTATATCCACTAAAAATGAATACTGCTACTTTTTCTGGCTTCTTATACTGAAAAAGATCTAATAAAGCACACACATACACACAAACACACACACGCACAGGCACACACACACACAGTTCCTACCTTAGCGCCCTGCTCAACTTATCGTAGTTCATGTGGGGTTTGCATTTCCTGAGGCCCCACAGTTTGGCCACCTCGTCAGGGTCCTTGATGACAAACTCTCCATATTCCCCCTGCCAGGAAATCACACTCTGGTACTCCTCCTTCTGCAGCAGCTCCAGGATGAAGTGCCAAAGCTGAATCTGTCGCGAGCCGGGGCTCGACTCAGGCTTGTAGGCCCAGTCTGGGAAGGCGATGCCTGAGGAGGAGGAGCAGGAGAGTGGGAGGATGAGATTGAGGCCTATTGGTTTGTGAATGGTGAGTGCTGGCCAAAGGGGCTAGCTGTCTGGATGACTGATGGAGTGATGCAGTTAAGGGATGATGTGTTTAATATCATAGAGCATGCCTACAGCAATGTTGCTCTGTGGTACTACTAATGCCCACTAGCTTGGACCCACTGGCTGGTCAGTTAGATTTCTGCTCTCTTTCAGAGTTGATGGATGCTACTTACATTTTGATAATACTTGAATTCTAACTGCCTGCTGCTGTACACTTCTAATATAATTAAATAGCTCATCAATTGAACAAAAATTCTGGCTAATTGCCTTGCAGAATAAGTAAAGAAACATGAATCCTAACAAATTAGAAACGCTATTTGTTCACTGATGTGTGTGGTAAGTTTGTTGTTATTCAAATATAAAAATGATCTTTATAATGCGGACTTGTTGGAGTATACATATTGACCATTAGAAAACACTAGCTATCAAGGCCTGATGTACTAAGCAGTAACACAGGGAAAAAGTATGCAAGGGAATACAGGTAAACCTACTACAAATAGGTACATAAAGGTTAAGCGGTAGGAATAAAGCATTTAGTTGAAGTGTAAATAAAGACAGTTTGGTAAATTAGCATCAAGGTTTTTTGTTGTCTGTTTTATTCCTGCTGAAAATAACATCTAACACCAAACATTGCACAGGTACAAGCACTTTGTACATCTCCCCTTAGTGTATAACTGGTATCTGCCCTCCCCCAAAAGTTAATGAAATGTTCCCTAATAACCCTAATAAAATCCCCAACTCCCCAAACCACGTACCCCGGCTTCCGCAAAAAAGTGCCCCCATCCTGCTTGCCTCACCTGGAGTCCAGAGGGCAGGGACAGGGGGGGTGAGCAACAGATCACTGACGCAGTTACAGTCCATGCCTCCACTACACCTGAGAGATGGGGAGACAGAGGGAGAGAAGGGGAGAGAGGGAAAATGTCCAATTTAATTCAAATTACTTTTATTTCTTGGGAGAAAACAAAAAAGAAAGTTGGGAGAGAGGGACGAGTTCAACAAGTCCGAGGTGAGAGATGACCTGCAGGGCAAGGGGCAGGGCATGGTTTTACACCGTGGTTTTGAGTCCTCATATCAACGTTACATACAGTATATATCAAGAGCTTTTGTAGATTATGTGTTTGATGGAGCGATCTAGCAGGGTTAGAGAGCACTAACTGATGCAATGTGGAGGACATCCCTACAGAATAGAATATGAGAAATTAAAACATCTCCTTTAGACTTGAAGAAGGCGCAGGATAATGAGGTGATAGATAGAAGCTGTTTTGATCAAAAAGTGGGAGTAGGGAGTAGTGATTCATTCCAAAATGGTTAGTGGTTTAGTGGTTATAACGGCTATATTGACAAAGACGTAACATGAAAGACTAATATATTAAATTTACAATCCTTTAAACGAATTAATATTTGTAATAAAATGAGTAGAAAATTACAAAAATAGAAACTAAAATGAGAACCAAGGCCAGGTAAGTAAAAACAAATAAAGCTGTATTTTCATATTTTCACATTGCTAATACCTAAGTTAAGATCTGTATCGAATATGCCAAATAAATGCCCAAAAATTGAAATTGGGTTGGCTAGTGAAAAGCACAACAGGTACACAATAAATACATCTAGACATGTTTATTGCCCAGCAAACTATTGATCAGCAGTCTTTCTGTCTGAACATTCACATCATTTTATTTCTGAGAAAATAATCTCTGAATATAGAAATTAAACTGTGAATTAGGACGACAGGTAGCCTAGTGGTTGGAGCGGTGGGCTCTAAATACCCGAGCTGACAAGATGAAAAATCTGTCGATGTGCCCTTGAGCAAGGCACTTAACCCTCATTTGCTCCTACTATGGCTGACCCTGTAATAAGAGTGAATATGACTAAAGACAGAGTTGTAATTCTACTGTGCACATTAGACAACTGTGGAGGTGAATGGTGAAATACTAAGGATGAGCACCTGTCAATGTTAGGATGAAGTGAAGTGAGACGAGTTCAAGAGATTGGATACAGTTTGGATATTACAATTTCATCTTGGTTGTTTTACAAACCTCAAATGGAAAAGAAACCCTGCCACTGCAGAAGTATCTTTAATGCTGGTCTCTCCATCTATCTTTCCATCTCTCTCTCCATCTCTCTCTCTCTTTCCACTCTCTGTCTCTATTTAATTATGCTCTGTGAAATGTGGATTTTCCCTCCAGCATTGAAATGGTACGTGAATTATTGAGGTGTGTTAGTATAAATTATTATTACTAACTCCAGGCATTTCTCTCTCACTCACTCTCACCCTCTCACTCACTCTCACCCTCTCACTCACTCTCACCCTCTCACTCACTCTCACCCTATCACTCTTTTTAGTCTTTGGACTGGGGCTCATCCCGCTCTCTTCATCTTTGTGTTTTCAGACCTCCTTCTTTCTCAGAATCCACCGTCTGACTGCATATATCCCTTCTTCTTTTTCCTCTCTTCCTCATTTTCTTGTTCTCCCTGCTCCTCCTTTACTCTCCCTCCTTTACTCTCCCTCCTTTACTCTCCCTCCTTTACTGCTCCTCCTTTACTGTCCCTCCTTTACTGTCCCTCCTTTACTCTCCCTCCTTTACTGTCCCTCCTTTACTGTCCCTCCTTTACTCTCCCTCCTTTACTCTCCCTCCTTTACTGTCCCTCCTTTACTGTCCCTCCTTTACTGTTCCTCCTTTACTGTCCCTCCTTTACTGTCCCTCCTTTACTGTCCATCCTTTACTGTCCCTCCTTTACTCTCCCTCCTTTACTGTCCCTCCTTTACTGTCCCTCCTTTACTGTCCCTCCTTTACTCTCCCTCCTTTACTCTCCCTCCTTTACTGTCCCTCGTTTACTGTCCCTCCTTTACTGTCCCTCCTTTACTGTTCCTCCTTTACTGTCCCTCCTTTACTGTTCCTCCTTTACTGTCCATCCTTTACTGTCCATCCTTTACTGTCCCTCCTTTACTGTCCCTCCTTTACTGTCCCTCCTTTACTCTCCCTCCTTTACTGTCCCTCCTTTACTGTCCCTCCTTTACTGTCCCTCCTTTACTGTCCCTCCTTTACTGTTCCTCCTTTACTGTCCATCCTTTACTGTCCATCCTTTACTGTCCCTCCTTTACTCTCCCTCCTTTACTGTCCCTCCTTTACTGTCCCTCCTTTACTCTCCCTCCTTTACTGTCCCTCCTTTACTCTCCCTCCTTTACTCTCCCTCCTTTACTGTCCCTCCTTTACTGTCCCTCCTTTACTGTTCCTCCTTTACTGTCCATCCTTTACTGTCCATCCTTTACTGTCCCTCCTTTACTGTCCCTCCTTTACTGTCCCTCCTTTACTCTCCCTCCTTTACTCTCCCTCCTTTACTGTCCCTCCTTTACTGTCCCTCCTTTACTCTCCCTCCTTTACTGTCCCTCCTTTACTGTCCCTCCTTTACTGTCCCTCCTTTACTGTCCCTCCTTTACTGTCCCTCCTTTACTCTCCCTCCTTTACTGTCCCTCCTTTACTGTCCCTCCTTTACTGTCCCTCCTTCACTGTCCATCCTTTACTTTCCCTCCTTTACTGTCCCTCCTTTACTGTCCCTCCTTTACTGTCCATCCTTTACTTTCCCTCCTTTACTGTCCCTCCTTTACTGTCCCTCCTTTACTCTCCCTCCTTTACTCTCCCTCCTTTACTGTCCATCCTTTACTGTCCCTCCTTTACCGTCCATCCTTTACCGTTCCTCCTTTACCGTCCCTCCTTTACTGTCCATCCTTTACTGTCCCTCCTTTACTGTCCATCCTTTACTGTCCCTCCTTTACTGTCCATCCTTTACTGTCCCTCCTTTACTGTCCCTCCTTTACCGTCCCTCCTTTACTGTCCATCCTTTACTGTCCCTCCTTTACTGTCCATCCTTTACTGTCCCTCCTTTACTGTCCCTCCTTTACTGTCCCTCCTTTACTTTCCCTCCTTTACTGTCCCTCCTTTACTGTCCCTCATTTACTGTCCATCCTTTACTGTCCCTCCTTTACTGTCCCTCCTTTACTGTTCCTCCTTTACTGTCCATCCTTTACTGTCCATCCTTTACTGTCCCTCCTTTACTGTCCCTCCTTTGCTCTCCCTCCTTTACTGTCCATCCTTTACTGTCCCTCCTTTACTGTCCCTCCTTTACTGTCCCTCCTTTACTGTCCCTCCTTTACTGTCCCTCCTTTACTGTTCCTCCTTTACTGTCCCTCCTTTACTGTCCATCCTTTACTGTCCCTCCTTTACTCTCCCTCCTTTACTGTCCCTCCTTTACTGTCCCTCCTTTACTCTCCCTCCTTTACTGTCCCTCCTTTACTGTCCCTCCTTTACTGTCCCTCCTTTACTCTCCCTCCTTTACTCTCCCTCCTTTACTGTCCCTCCTTTACTCTCCCTCCTTTACTGTCCATCCTTTACTGTCCCTCCTTTACTGTCCCTCCTTTACTGTCCCTCCTTTACTCTCCCTCCTTTACTGTCCCTCCTTTACTGTCCCTCCTTTACTGTCCCTCCTTTACTGTCCATCCTTTACTTTCCCTCCTTTACTGTCCCTCCTTTACTGTCCCTCCTTTACTGTCCCTCCTTTACTCTCCCTCCTTTACTGTCCATCCTTTACTCTCCCTCCTTTACTGTCCCTCCTTTACTGTCCCTCCTTTACTGTCCCTCCTTTACTCTCCCTCCTTTACTCTCCCTCCTTTACTGTCCATCCTTTACTGTCCCTCCTTTACTGTCCATCCTTTACTGTTCCTCCTTTACTGTCCCTCCTTTACTGTCCATCCTTTACTGTCCCTCCTTTACTGTCCATCCTTTACTGTCCCTCCTTTACTGTCCCTCCTTTACTGTCCCTCCTTTACTGTCCCTCATTTACTGTCCATCCTTTACTGTCCCTCCTTTACTGTCCATCCTTTACTGTTCCTCCTTTACTGTCCATCCTTTACTGTCCATCCTTTACTGTCCCTCCTTTACTGTCCCTCCTTTGCTCTCCCTCCTTTACTGTCCATCCTTTACTGTCCCTCCTTTACTGTCCATCCTTTACTGTCCCTCCTTTACTCTCCCTCCTTTACTGTCCATCCTTTACTGTCCCTCCTTTACTGTCCCTCCTTTACTGTCCCTCCTTTACTGTCCCTCCTTTACTGTTCCTCCTTTACTCTCCCTCCTTTACTGTCCCTCCTTTACTGTCCCTCCTTTACTTTCCCTCCTTTACTGTCCCTCCTTTACTGTCCCTCCTTTACTGTTCCTCCTTTACTGTCCCTCCTTTACTGTCCCTCCTTTACTGTCCCTCCTTTACTGTCCCTCCTTTACTGTCCCTCCTTTACTCTCCCTCCTTTACTGTTCCTCCTTTACTGTCCCTCCTTTACTCTCCCTCCTTTACTGTCCCTCCTTTACTGTCCCTCCTTTACTATTCCTCCTTTACTGTCCCTCCTTTACTGTCCCTCCTTTACTATTCCTCCTTTACTGTCCCTCCTTTACTGTCCCTCCTTTACTGTCCTTCCTTTACTGTTCCTCCTTTACTGTCCCTCCTTTACTGTCCCTCCTTTACTGTCCCTCCTTTACTGTCCCTCCTTTACTGTCCCTCCTTTACTGTTCCTCCTTTACTCTCCCTCCTTTACTCTCCCTCCTTTACTGTCCCTCCTTTACTGTCCCTCCTTTACTGTCCCTCCTTTACCTTCCATCCTTTACTGTTCATCCTTGAGTGCAAACTCTGTCTGTCGCAAGTAATTCTCTTCACCTGTAACTAGCAACCCTATACTCCCTGTTCAATAATTTACTTAGACAACTATGCGTTCTGGGAAGCTGTACATTCAAAACAATTTTCCAGAGATTGTTGTGGAATTATTTCAACACCTTTAGAGGCTACATGTACAGTATTTAAGCAGTATTTAAGCATATTTGAGACCTGACAGGCACTGCACGGAATTTCAACTTGACTATTTATTTGATCTTTACAGCCATAGAGCTCCTATATGTCTATGATTCCATATGTAATTCTATGTTTGCAACAATCTATGCCTCTCCCTATTCCCTTGAGCATTGGGCCATCAATAGCACATCATCCTATCATTTACCATAGACTCCTAAACCCCAGTCTGTACTCTCAGAGGATACACAATATGAGTGCTTTAGTACCGGACAAGGTCTACCTCTCTTTCCTCCTACGCACCTCCTCAAAATCTATACGCACCCATCTGCTATCTATCTGCCAGCCTATCTCCACAGTTGACTCCTCCCTTCCCTTTCCCACCTGTCCACTGTCTTCTCTCTCTCCCTCCCTCTCCTGCTCTGTGTGTTATGCTTCGGCACAGTAATTTTCCGTTTGATTTCGGAGGTAATGCATTTTTTACAAATCAAAGAGGAAGCCAGGCCCCCAACCCCCCCATTCCCCCACCCCCGATCTCCCTCTCTCGCACCCCTCAGCCCCCCAGGCCAGAGAGGAGATAAAGGAGCCCCCATCATTTCCTTGTTAGTTTTGATTTGGGCAGCACAGGGCTTTCAAGTTCCCCCTATCACCCCCAGAAACATTATAACTAGCAGCTCAGGGAATACTGCTCCTCATGCACACACACTGGCAGATACAGAGGCACACAGATAGACTAATGGAGTGTGTATACACACACAGACACACCGAGTCACAAGTATATACTCTACTCACACATACCAACACCAGTGTACAGGTAGAGACTGATAGTGATAATAATAGCACACACAATGAGGCGTTGTTGAAACCGTGGATACTAACTGAATCAATACACACACACACACAAACACATACATATTTATCGCAGGGCTGAAAGATACAATTTTCATTGTTTACCAAAGATGGAGACAAAGGCTAAAAGATACTCACAAAGAGGTTTGCACGTAGCATTGAGGACGAGCCTATAATGGACCAAAGAAAAGACCAGTCTCACACAGTAACTGATGGCCACCCAATACAACAGTATAGATGATGGATTACTCTAATCACCAATACCAAAAAAGGCAGAGCGTGAGACATATTGTCCCAGTTTTACACTGGCAACTATTGTTCCACTGTTACACTAATACACCTATAATACGTGTCCTGGAACCCCATAGTACACCTGCACCTGCCTTGGAGTTCACTATTGAGCTTTTCTGTAAATGGAAAGGAAGAATCATATTCTATATGGTAATGAACTGCAGTTCACTAAATCAGGTCTGACAGATGAGTGGGGACTTGGAACAGGGGTAGAGTGGGGACTTGGAACAGGGGTAGAGTGGGGACTTGGAACAGGGGTAGAGTGGGGACTTGGAACAGGGGTAGAGTGGGGACTTGGAACAGGGGTAGAGTGGGGACTTGGAACAGGGGTAGAGTGGGGACTTGGAACAGGGGTAGAGTGGGGACTTGGAACAGGGGTAGAGTGGGGACTTGGAACAGGGGTAGAGTGGGGACTTGGAACAGGGGTGGAGTGGGGACTTGGAACAGGCGTAGAGTGGGGACTTGGAACAGGGGTAGAGTGGGGACTTGGAACAGGCGTAGAGTGGGGACTTGGAACAGGCGTAGAGTGGGGACTTGGAACAGGCGTAGAGTGGAGACTTGGAACAGGCATAGAGTGGGGACTTGGAACAGGGGTAAAGTGGGGACTTGTGGTAGAATGGGGACTTGGAACAGGGGTAAAGTGGGGACTTGCAGTAGAGTGGGGACTTGGAACAGGGCTAGAGTGGGGACTTGTGGTAGAATGGGGACTTGGAAAAGGGGTAAAGTGGGGACTTGGGGTATAGTGGGGACTTGGAACAGGGGTAAGTGGGGACTTGCGGTAGAGTGGGGACTTGGAACAGGGGTAAAGTGGGGACTTGGGGTATAGTGGGAATTGGAACAGGGGTAAAGTGGGGACTTGGGGTAGAATGGGGACTTGGAAAAGGGGTGAGGTGGGGACTTGGAACAGGGGTAAAGTGGGGACTTGGGGTAAAGTGGGGACTTGGAAAAGGGGTAAAGTGGGGACTTGCGGTAGAGTGGGGACTTGGAACAGGGGTAAAGTGGGGACTTGTGGTAGAATGGGGACTTGGAAAAAGGGTAAAGTGGGCACTTGCAGTAGAGTGGGGACTTGGAACAGGGGTAAAGTGGGGACTTGGGGTAGAATGGGGTCTTGGAACAGAAGAAAGACTGGTAATGGAGAAACTGTGGACAGAGAGGGAGCAGAGTGAAGAGTAGCAGCCAGAGATGGGAAGTGGACAGACTGACATTCTGGCAACATTTTCTCTCCAGTGGTGTCTAAAGATGGAAAAAGTGTAGGGTCTCAAAAAATATATATATATACATATGAGAAAAGCTACGCGTCTGGCCTCTCTCGCTCTCTGTTTCCAACAGATGAAACAAACTCTGTACATCTGTCTCATCTTTCTTTTTTGGTTGCCCCTGAAAATGCCCAACTGAACCCCGTCTCTCTATCCTTCTACCCCCTCTCCCTCTCCCTCTTTCTCTGTTCCTCTCTCTGGTTAGCTCTGACACTCTGGTCAGCCTCGGGGTGGAAGAACAGAGGGACTGTGGTATGGGTTTGTAAGAGGAGAAGGAGAGGGAGGGAGGGAGGGAGGGAGGGAGGGAGGGAGGGAGGGAGGGAGGGAGGGAGGGAGGGAGGGAGGGGGGGGAAAAGTGCAGGAGGATGGAAGACAGGACCTGCTGGCTGTCCAAATGTTCAACTGGAAGGTGGAGAGGTCTATGGAACAGACAACAGTACAACTAGGATCAATGGTGGGAGAAATGGAGAGGGAAAATAAATAAACAAAAGTCAAAAGAGGAAGAGGTCAAGAAGAGAAAATTATGGAGAACTTGAAATGAGCCTGTGAAAATGACTATAAACCCAAACTGCTGAACCAGTTCAGAAACAAAATGTAATTTCATCAACAACAAAAAAAAGACCATACAATTTAGGCCTATAAGCATTGGGTGCTTGAAAACTATGGGCCTTTGGAGATATTTGTGTATGTGGATCGACATCACCAAACAGCCATCCCACTGGGAACAGACCTCAATTCAAATTCTAGGCCCTATTTCACCTTGGTTCAACTTAATTTCATTGAAATTACGTGGAATCAACGTTGATCAACCAGTACATGCGGGGAAATAAAGGGGGTAAAGTTTTGTATGTGAATCCTAATGATGACGATTTTATTAAGAAAACTAACTGGTGTGTTTAATTATGAAGCTAAATTATAAATAAATATACAGTAGGTTGGCATGTGGATGAGGAAGCGAATGTTTGGAAAACTTGCTCAAGTTAAGGAGATGGTGATGGGAGAGGGTTGCATGTGATATGGTATCACCACCTTACAGAATACCGGCCTTAAGATATAAGGAGGAAAATACGAAGAAAAAATAGGAAGAAAAAGTATCAATCGATAGGGTTAAATTATTCATCGTCATTAATTATCGATCGCTCTCCGCTGCCGGCTCGTCCGCCGAGCGCCAGAGTTGAAAGGAGGGAAAGCGCGCTTTATTAAAATCGGCTCGAGCCTCATTGTTTCATGTCCCGCGGCAAAGAAAAAGCTCGAGCTTGGCTCTACCGGTGCCAGTGAAAAATCCACACAGACGCACACACACATTGCCCCCCTTTGCGATTTCCCTCTCTCCTTGCTTGCTCTCTCTCTCCCGACGCGCGGGAGAGCTTTGGGGAGCCTAGTACGGTGTTCACGGGGCGGCTGTGTCTCGCGTGGATCGATGAGGGATCAATGGCTCGCGCTGACTAATAGCCAGAGAGCGCCTTTGATCTCGCGGCTGAGAGATCAAAACGTGCGCGAAGAGAGAGGGAAGAGAGAGGGAAAGAGAAAGAGGAAAAGAAACTGCTCTGGCGAGCGGACCTTAAACTTCACACAAGCGGAGACACGCATATTCACGTCTAGTACACACAAAGAGACACACGCACATACATGATTACGTCTACAAACATATATACGAAATATATTTCATGGTGAGGCAATTTCACAGAGTTTGATTAACTGCAAATGACTTTCAGATACAAAGTGTGTGTGCGTGTCTGTGTGAGTGGTTTGGTTTTACTATCCTTGTGGGGACCAGAGGTTCGGACAAGTGCAGACATTTCGCTGATCCCACAAGGAAATGGCTATTTTAGGTTAAGGTCTTATGTTTATGGTTACAATTAGGGCTAGGGTTAGGTTTAAGTTTAGGGATTTGGGGTTAGGGTTGATGTTGACTCCTCCAGACAGGGTAGGCCAGTGAGAACAGGAGAACCATCTGTTGTTTCTATAGAGCAGATGAGTGATATGGGCTCAACTTCACCCTATCCTGAAGGTAAACAGGAAAGGTGTGTGTGTGAGAGAGAGATTTGAAAGATTCCAAAAGCTATCAAACTTGTTCATTAAAAACAACTGTTTTATGGAAAAATCTGACATTTGAACATAATATTTTCTTAGTTGACCAGAATGTAGCCTACTTAAACTCTGCATTGTGGTTTGTCAGATTAGGGGATCAAAATGCCATTCTATTTCCTATAGTGTGCACTGCTTTCAGCAGTGCCTGGTCAAAATAGTGCATTTTAAAGGAAATAGGGTGTCATTTTGGACACAGACAGTTATGGGATTCAGAGGTCAAAGTTCAGCAGAAAAAAGACACCTTTAACTCCATCCTGCGAGACCAACACTGTACCTCCCTGCTTTCAACACCTGTCTTTAGATGCATGGTGAGAAAAGCTGCCGTTGTCGATGATTTCACCCCATGAGGAGATGCACTTGTTACAGACCCTTCTCTCCTCCTTATCCTTCCCTTCCCTGCTCTCTACCCCTTCTCTATTTATCCCTCCTCCTCCCTGGTCAGTGAGTTACTCTCTCTATCGCTCTCACTTCCCGAATTAACCACTCAAGAAGTCACCACCGACTAAATCAATAGCTCATACATAAACCTTGCTATAATCACTCCCCCACTTGTCTGTCTGCCCCTCCTTCCCGTCTCTCATCCCCCTCTCATCCCCCTCTCTTTACCCCTTCACTCTCTTCTCTGACACTCTTTTCTTCCTCATCCCCTTCTGTGTCTCGCCAAGTCGCTCTCTTTATTTCTTCCTCTTCCTCCTCTTCCTCTCCCCATTGTTCCATCAATACTGTATTGTATTACCCACTTCTATATTCAGTCCCCTGTTTTGTTATGATGAATCTAAAGACCCCTACTCTCCCTCCCTCCATCTCCCACCATATTCTGATACATACCTGAGCCACACACACACACACACACACACACACACACACACACACACACACACACACACACACACACACACACACACACACACACACATCATCATCACAAAAATGATTGGCCTAAAAGCAACATGAGAAGTAAAACAAAACAGCATATGCTTCTCCAGCTGTCAATTAAACCAATTCGTGTCACCCCTCTGAACGCTCAACTATAGATGACAACTTATCTCAGGTGCTTGTTAGCGCAGCATTGTACGGCCGTGTAATACACACTAATGATCAACTGAACTGAGGCAGGCCGTGTATCACCGTGTTAGTGTGTCAAGGAGCCATCAATATTACATTATGTCTCATGTTTAACTATGAAACACAAACAGTTGTTTTGGGCTTAAAGATATTGTATTGCCAAAGGAGCCATGTGCAGACATCCACATGCACAAGGAAAAAAAACACCGAATTTTTAAATTACACACACCCCTCTCTTCCCTCCTCTCTCTTTCTCTCTCCAAGTCTTTGATTCGCGTGCGGTTTGATCTGTGAGAGAGCGAGTTTTGTAAACACATTTTTCACGATCACATAGCCATTGGCAAGGGGAGAGCGAGGCGAGGAGGAAGGAGGGCGGGAGTGGGAGCACAAACACGCCGGGAAGGGGAGAGAGGGACGTTTAATGAGCGCGCGAGATGGAGAGATGGACTGACAGACATGCATGCACTGACTGACTCAAATACCAAACCAACGAACAGAGGCACACACACACCAGCAGATTGCCTTTGCCAAGTAAAGCATGAGAGGGGCTGACGAAATGTGAGGCAACACCGAGAAAAACGACTTATTTTATTTTTCATTATTGCTACAAGATGACAATGTATTCCCCAATTTCACATTTCCTGACATTGAATTCAACAAAGTCCGAATAAAGCACGAGAGAGAGATAGATAGAGAGAGAGATTTCGTTGTAAGGGTCAACAACAAAAAACAGTTAAAAGTTGCAAACTGATTATGGGTAGAGAAATAACGGTACAGGTGTGAGCTGAACTAATATAAGGGCGCACTCTCACTCCTTTTTCACTTCGTTTTAAAATGTTCTCCCAGACCGGCATCTGGGGTTCCTAATTCGTTTAGGTTCGATTGCTCCGGCAGTAATAGTGCTAACCCGTCGCCTCTGCCGACTCCTCTCCACGGGATGCGCCGACCGGAAGAGACTTTGGATCGGTATCGGAATAGAGCAGACAGGCGCAGAGGCACAGACCGAGTCAGGCAGAGGAAAAGACAAAACAATTCAGCAATGCATTACATATCTATTACGAAATAACGTTCAGCGAACTATATGAATACTAAATACAGGCATAATAACCATAATCATAACGATAACGATAATGATAATAACCATTATAATAATAGTAAGCTATTAATATAATAAAAATAACGCAATTACAAGTAAATATATAGGCTAATATCGGTAAGCCAAAAATCGTTTTTTTTAGGGCTATAATTACCTACATTAAGCAGAAAGACTAAAACTGAGAAGGCCAATGGTCTTCCTGTATACTGCCTTGGTGAACCAGCCGATACCATTTATTTCTAAATAGTTGGTGGTAACATTTGTTTGTATTTTAGTGTTGAGCTATGCTCATTCATTTCAAGCGTTTTGAAATACCCCTCATCGTTTATTTATTCTAAAAACACTCCCCGCTCAAATCCCTCGCGCCAGTCATTAAAATGATATTATTTTCATTTCTCCGTTACTTGCTTTTTACTGCTTTTTAAAAAGAAGAATAGCTGGAAGGAGTGAAGTTGCTTGTCAGTAGGGTAAATTGAGGAGGTGTGTGTGTTTTTTCCTCGTATTTACTTTCTTTCTTCTCGCTCTTTCTCTCTCTGTCTCTGTCGGGGGAATTGTTCTCAATGTCCACAAACACATCGCAAATACCCGCCGGCCCCAACAGCATCGATTTCTAATTAGACGCGGGATAATCGTTGGAGAGAGAGAAGAAAAAAGGAAAGAGGAAGAGCGAGATGGGCTAAATAAATATATAAACGAATTAGACGCGGGATTAATTGAATGAATATGAGCATTAAGAAATGATGAATGGTGGATTTATATTTGCTCGCCAAAATTCTTGATGGACTAAGGAAATATCATGAAGGGGTAACAAACAAGGAAACAACTGTAATAATGACAGGACGACAACAAAGTATATTTAATAACGCGGTTCACTGATATGTTTTCATGGCCATGTACATACAACAAACTAGCTATGGTAAAACATGTGAACCCTGAAAATGACTGGTCCGTATAAAGAACACCGTGGTTACAATGATATGTAGTTAAACCACACCAACCCATACAGTGGAAGAAGCATGACATCAAACATACACTATATGATAATGGTAGCTATTTATTTCCAAATCACCCAAGTTATTTGAATTCGATTCAAGGGCACTTGGCAAATAAGTCCACGAGTCATGCCAACTGCTGTTACTGTTCTCTACTTGACATGAGAGCTCATCTTTGGATAGTGGTGGACATGTTGGAAAAGGAGAGGATATGTATCCAGTCACTACAGCCCAACCTCGGTGCAACACTGGAGCACCGGCTCTCAACAGTGGCACTTTCATACCCATTCAATACACTTCCTTGGATACCAACATGAACAGTGACAACTGTCCATAACTGGTACAAGGTCATACAGAACATAAATTATTCCCGATTACCCATAAACAATGCCGATGCCATGTAAAGTATAGAAAATACCCATAACAAGAGGTATTGGGTAAACGTAGTTGTTTGGTTCATAATGGTTCATATGAAAAGGCAACATGGGAAACTAAACCTGGACCTAAAGGCACAACTACTGAACATCAAGAACTTCCGTCTTCCCTAAATCTCTGTCTCGTCTTCCCACTACCTCGTTCCATCTCTCCCTAGTTCATTCACTCTCTTCTGCTCTTGACAGAGTGTGACAAGGGGTTAGTCGAAGGGCTCAGGTAGCTCGTTTACTTTAATTCGCGTTTTATTATCTGCAGAGCGGCACCCTACTCTTCAACACGTACTCTTTCATGCTGCTCCCTCTCATCCTGTTTTCTATCCATTCATCATCAACCCCTCTCTCTCTCTCTCTCTCTCTCTCTCTCTCTCTCTCTCTCTCTCTCTCTCTCTCTTCCACTTTCAGGCTCACTCCCATATTTTATTTTACATCTTGCTGTCATAAGCTCTTTCTTCCCCTCTCTCTCTCCCTCCCTTTCTTTCTTATCTTCCATCTCCTGCTCACTCAAGCATATAGTAATATTTCAAGCACACATCCAGTACCCGCTCTCTTCCTTCATCGCTCCTCTGTCTCCTCTCCTTTGCTCTCTCTTTTCCTCCGAGTGTCCCCTCTCCATCCTTCTCTCCTTCATCAACCTCCTTGATCACCTTGTTCTCTATCTGTCCTCGGTTTCCCCCCTTTCCTCTTTCTCTCTCTATCTCCCTCCTTCCCTCTCTCCTCCGTCCACTCCTTGTGTCATAATGATGGTGATTAAGTACAGAATTACAAGGAGGGCCAAAGCCGTGAGTGCCCTGCCCCAAACATCAACACAGACCATTAATCTCTCTGCCACCACCTCCCAACTCTGTCTAACACACTCCCTCCTTCTGCCCAAGTCCTCTCTCTTTCTCTCTCTCTGTCTCCATACATCCCCCTCTCTTCTTCACCTGCTGTATCACTCATCTCCGCCTTCATTTCATGCTGCTTCTTCGTTTCCTGTATACTTTTCCACGTTTTTTTCTAAATCCTAGGCTACTACTCGTTCATTTAATTCGTAGCCCATCCACACGTAGCCCATCCACATTTATAGTAAAACAGATTTGCTGGAATGCAAACAAGATGTAGATTCTAACAGATCTTTTTAAATTCGTAAAGATTTCGATCTAAAAAAGTATGAGAGGGGGAAAGAGTGTTGTTTTTCAGAAAGAGAGTCGGACGGTAATGAACCGTTGTTAGTTGTTCATTTCTTTCTGTCTTCATCCGGATTGGCCGCCGCCGGTTTGGGCTAGACGTTTGTTTGAAGTTCTTAGTCTTGTCTCACTACCGCAGCTTTTGCAAAACGGAAACGGCGGGTTGAACTCCCCCCAGAACCGTGTAGACAGGTGCTTTTCCTCTTCATTCCTCCTCCCATCGCCTCCTGTCTCTTCGCCTTGATTCGATCGTTCATGTTTACCGAAAAGTAGCACTCTACAGATGAATAAGGGCAATTTGAATAGCCTAAATGTCTGAATGTTGAAACAACAAGCTCATAACATCAGCGAGCTATATCAATCATTAAACGGACACAAAAATACTGGTAACATTTCGTTTTTGTGTGTGTGTTTTTGATTTATAGGCATGATGTTTGATAAGTAGCCCACTGAAAAGTAATTAGTCAACGAATCATGTGCATTTTCACAATTTATGAATAAATGTTCTCCTTTTTGACAACCACGGAATTAATTGTACTATTATTATTATTGTTCATGTTATTATTATCATTATTATTGTTGCTATTATTATTAATAGTAGTAGTAGTAGTACTAATAATAATTCTTATTACTGTTATTATTATAGGCCAAACCCTAATTCATTTTCGTTCCTTGTCTGCCTAGTGATGGTTAAGCGATTCACTTATTCTATGGACAATATTACAAGCATAAATGTGTTTGCTTCTTCGTTCTATTTTACTGGCCTGGATTACAATGACATGTACAATTCGGAATTCTATCGAAATAGCAGACGAGAAGAATGGTCTTGGGAAGATACAGTTGGATACATTATAATTGGTAGGCTACAGAAACCCAAGTACTAATCTTGGGAAATTGTTTCTTAAAACTTTCTTCATTGAAAAACGATGGAAAAATCCACCAGCTGAATATCCACATAAGACTGTACATGATGCCATTGAACGTGACCATGTGCCTCAAAAACAACCTCAAAGTAAAGTAGCCTTCGGGAAGGGGAAGGGTGTGGTCTGATACACGTATAGGGGTTCTAGACACAGCGTGAAGCATGATGATAGTTTAAACTGTTTAAAACACTTACAGTGGTTACTGGATTTGCAGCCTTGTGGGGTTGAGAACGTGATCAAACCCACCATATCCGTGGGGAACCGAGAGGTGGGAGCTCCCATACAAATTGATAAAAGTAAGAGAGCGAAAGGAGAGATACCCTCACAATTCACAATACACTCACTAAAGAAGATTTATGCAGTCTTCTTTTCCTCCATTTGAAACCCCCGGGGAACTAGGACTGCAGTGCTATGTGATGGGAGTTGTAGTTTTTGGGTCATCTTGATTCAACCTGGACACTTTCTAATTGGAGGTGAGTGTGACTTCAAAAGATGGTAATAGGACAAGCTCGTTGATGAGCATGGAAAACGTGTAATGTAAAAATGTCAAAACGTGTATTCATAACGTCAATAAATGATGAAACAGCGTGAACAGTAAAAAAACATGGAAACACAATCAATGTTGTGGAGAGCAGAAATTCCTAATACAATCACAATGTATAATACCCGGATCATCACTATCAAAATGAATCTAGTACCATTCATCATATTCATAATCCTATCATGGGAGACAAATCATTCATTTCTACAATGCATATTCATTCAGCGATATCAGCAGAGAAATGAAACCTCTATCAGAAGTAATTTTGATAGCTATAGGTATGATAGTCTTTCCTTCTCTCAGAAGTCATTTTGATAGCTATAGGTATGATAGCCTTTCCTTCTCTCAGAAGTCATTTTGATAGCTATAGGTATGATAGTCTTTCCTTCTCTCAGAAGTCATTTTGATAGCTATAGGTATGATAGCCTTTCCTTCTCTCAGAAGTCATTTTGATAGCTATAGGTATGATAGCCTTTCCTTCTCTCAGAAGTCATTTTGATAGCTATAGGTATGATAGCCTTTCCTTCTCTCAGAAGTCATTTTGATAGCTATATGTATGATAGTCTTTCCTTCTCTCAGAAGTCATTTTGATAGCTATAGGTATGATAGCCTTTCCTTCTATCAGAAGTAATTTTGATAGCTATAGGTATGATAGTCTTTCCTTCTCTCAGAAGTCATTTTGATAGCTATAGGTATGATAGCCTTTCCTTCTATCAGAAGTCAATTTGATAGCTATAGGTATGATAGTCTTTCCTTCTCTCAGAAGTCATTTTGATAGCTATATGTATGATAGTCTTTCCTTCTCTCAGAAGTGATTTTGATAGCTATAGGTATGATAGCCTTTCCTTCCATCAGAAGTCATTTTGATAGCTATAGGTATGATAGCCTTTCCTTCTCTCAGAAGTCATTTTGATAGCTATAGGTATGATAGCCTTTCCTTCTCTCAGAAGTCATTTTGATAGCTATATGTATGATAGTCTTTCCTTCTATCAGAAGTCATTTTGATAGCTATAGGTATGATAGCCTTTCCTTCTCTCAGAAGTCATTTTGATAGCTATAGGTATGATAGCCTTTCCTTCTCTCAGTCATTTTGATAGCTCTAGATATGATAGCCTTTCCTTCTCTCAGAAGTCATTTTGATAGCTATAGGTATGATAGCCTTTCCTTCTCTCAGAAGTCATTTTGATAGCTTTATGTATGATAGCCTTTCCTTCTCTCAGAAGTCATTTTGATAGCTATAGATATGATAGCCTTTCCTTCTCTCAGAAGTCATTTTGATAGCTATAGGTATGATAGCCTTTCCTTCTCTCAGAAGTCATTTTGATAGCTATAGATATGATAGCCTTTCCTTCTATCAGAAGTCATTTTGATAGCTATAGATATGATAGCCTTTCCTTCTATCAGAAGTCATTTTGATAGCTATAGATATGATAGCCTTTCCTTCTATCAGTGCACTACTGACTATTCATTGACCAACTGGCTTTGTGTCTGGCTGTGAGTGTGGTGTAACTGAGTGTGTTTGTGTAAATGTGTGTTTGTGTAAATGTGTGTGTTTGTGTAACTGTGTGTGTTAACCCTGTCTCTCTGAACTCCTGTGTGACTGTGTCTCCTCTCTGTACTGAGACCTCTCAGAACTCTTTGTTTCCAGTGAAATCAAAAGACCTTTACTACTCCTGCATCACACACACACAGCGTGCCAGCCAGCCTGGCCCCCGTCGGCCCTCGCCTCTGTGCGTGTCAAATGGAATCTCCACCTCAGTGCGTAGTACACCTGCTGTGCCGGCGTATAATACGCTGCATACAGTGAGCCTCGATGACGGATTACTGAATTAGACCAATAATGACAACTGACACTTCTGTTACCGCTCCCTGAGCCACCGCAGAGAGCAGGAGAGAGAGGTAAATAAAGAACAGAGAGGGAGAAATACACAGACTGAGAGAGGGAGAGAGAGAGAGGGGGGACAGAGAGAGAGAGAAATAAATTAATAAATACACACAGGGAAAGGGAATGAAAGACAGAATGAAACAGAGACAGAGCAAGTCACGAATGGATTTGGGATTCTATTTCTGTGTTGTTCAGTAAAATAAATAAGTTCTGGCTCGTTCCAGAGGAACACTACTCCCGCTGTCTCGCACTCACCCATCCTCCCCCCAAACCTGCCTGCCATCTGTGGAGGATGAGGGTGAGGCAAGAGTTGTCCCATATTGCAGGGCTGGGGTCAATTACATTTGAATTCAGTCAGTTCAAATGAGATACAATGAAATCCAATTTATGAATTGAAAAGTGAGAGAGAGACAAAATGAAAAATTGATGATCCATTAAATGAATTTCAATACCTATTTTGAATTGACTGAATCCAGAAGAAATGGATCTAAACGGGGCCTGTCCTGTCTGAAAGCATGAGCTGTCATAACTCAGAATACCCCTTCAATAAAGCTCTAATGTGTTTAGAAATAGTTCATGAGTGCTCCAAGTAGGCTTCCCCTCCAACCCCATAGTGTGCAGGATGCCAACCGCCCATAGCTCCCCACGCCCAGCCCCACGCCCAGCCCCACGCACAGCCCCACGCCCAGCCCCAGGCCCAGCCCCAGGCCCAGCCCCACGCCCAGCCCGAGGACCAGCCCCACGCCCAGCCCCACGCACAGCCCCACGCCCAGCCCCACGCCCAGCCCCAGGCCCAGCCCCACACCCAGCCCCACGCACAGCCCCACGCCCAGCCCCAGGCCCAGCCCCAGGCCCAGCCCCATGCCCAGCCCGAGGACCAGCCCCACGCCCAGCCCGAGGACCAGGCCCAGCCCGAGGACCAGCCCCACGCCCAGCCCCAGGCCCAGCCCCAGGCCCAGCCCGAGGACCAGCCCCACGCCCAGCCCCACGCCCAGCCCCACGCCCAGCCCCACGCACAGCCCCACGCCCAGCCCGAGGACCAGCCCCACGCCCAGCCCCAGGCCCAGCCCCAGGCCCAGCCCGAGGACCAGCCCCACGCCCAGCCCCACGCCCAGCCCCACGCCCAGCCCCACGCCCAGCCCCACGCCCAGCCCCACGCACAGCCCCACGCCCAGCCCGAGGACCAGCCCCACGCCCAGCCCCACGCCCAGCCCCACGTCTCAGCTGAACAAGCTAAAGATGCTCCATGAGGATGAGATGAAGCACTCCTACAGTTCAAATGAATACATGAGCTCTCTCTCTCTCTCACACACACACACACACACACACACACACACACACACACACACACACACACACACACACACACACACACACACACACGCAAGCGCTCATCATCAATGCATCAAGTTCAGTGACTACTTGTGTGAGAATGGCTAATATGGAAAGTAATAGAGAACGGCTGATGAGCACTGTATCTAGATCTTCCTATAGAGCTATATGGGACAGAAACACCTTGGAACACTACACTGTTCATTTGGTTATCCCTCTCCCCTGCAGACTCTCATAATAATACTGTGTCATCATTGTGGGATACAGACCTGGAGAATTTACAGAGGCAACTGAATGTGTGCTCAAGTTAATGTCCCTCTGGTTATTTTTCATGTATAAATCCTCACGGGATTAAAACCTTCACATAGCCTGTGAATCTGTGTGGGAACTACACAGAGAGACAAGGAGAGATATAAAGACATGCTGGTCTGAGAGAAAGGGAGATTACTCAACTGGGACTGAGAGAGAGAAAGAGAGAGAGAGCGACAGAGGGAGCTGGAGAGAGCGAGAGAGGGAGCTGGAGAGAAACAGAGTGAGAGAGCTGGAAAGAGACAGCAAGGGAGCGAGGGAGCAAAAGGAGAGCACAGAGGAAGGAAGACAGAAAGATATATTGACAAAGCCTAGATATACACATAAGTCACCCTGTGTGGCCTGCCTGCTCCCTGTATTTTATAGGACCGCTCTGTACTGGCGGAACAAGATGACAGGCCAGTTCCTTCATCGGAAAAAAATGTCCCTCTCTTGCCCCCTCCTTCCCTATAACTCCTGTTTTCTGTCTATCCACCTCGATATCATCCTGTCACCTCTCTTGCTTTTTTCCCTCATCCCCTATTTTCCCCCAACACTCCATTTTATAGGTTTTCTATGTCCACCCCTCCAGTCATGTATTGCTTTTTATATTTATCTTTCTATCACTCTCTTAATCCCTCTCGTTTGCTCTCCCTGTTTCCTATTTCTCCATTTCTCTTCCTCTCCTCCTGTCCAATTTTTCACTCTCTCCCATTTCCCCCTGCTTCTCTCCATTTCCCCTTCTCTTCCACATTAATTTCCTCCATCCTTGTCGTATTATTCATCCCTCTATCCATGTCGTGCTATCCATCCTTTTTTACTACGTCTCTCTCTCCCTCCCTCCCTCCCTCCCTCCCTCCCTCCCTCACTCCCTCATCGGTTAGGCTACTCCATCTCTCTATCACTCTCCCTCCACATCATTAACACAGACATCCTAACCTTTTCACTTCTGCCCTTTATCCATCTCCCTAAATACAATTCAATTCAAGGGGCTTTATTGGCATGGGAAACATATGTTAACATTGCCAAAGCAAGTGAAGTAGATAATATACAAAAGCAAAATAAACAATACAAATTAACAGTAAACATTACACTCACAGAAGTTCCAAAAGAATAAAGACATTGTTGTGTTGTCATGTTGTGTTGCTACCATTGCTATGTTGTCATGTTGTGTTGCTACCATTGCTATGTTGTCATGTTTTTCTGCCTTGTTATGTTGTTGTCTTAGGTCTCTCTTTATGTAGTGTTCTGTCTCTCTTGTTGTGATGTGTGTTTTGTCCTATATTTATATTGTATTTATTTATTTTATTATTTTTTTTATTCCAGGCCCCCGTCCCCGCAGGAGGCCTTTTGCCTTTTGGTAGGCCGTCATTATAAATAAGTGTTTGTTCTTAACTGACTTGCCTAGTAAAATAAAGGTTAAATAAAATAAATAAAAAGTACAAATGTCATACTATGTATATATAGAGTGTAACGATGTACAAATGGTTAAAGTACAAAAGGGAAAATAAATAAGCATAAATATGGGTTGTATTTACAATGGTGTTTGTTCTTTACTGGTTGACCTTTTCTTGTGGCAACAGGTCATACATCTTGCTGCTGTGATGGCACACTGGTATTTCACCCAGTACATATGGGAGTTTATCAAAATCGGGTTTGTTTTTGAATTCTTTGTGGATCTATGTAATCTGAGGGAAATATGTGTCTCTAATATGGTCATACATTGGGCCGGAGGTTAGGAAGTGCAGCTCAGTTTCCACCTCATTTTATGGGCCGTGTGCACATAGCTTGTCTTCTCTTGAGAGCCAGGTCTGCCTACGACGGCCTTTCTCAATAGCAAGGCTATGCTTTCCTTAAGTTTGGGTCAGTCACAGTGGTCAGGTATTCTGCCACTGTGTACTCTCTGTTTAGGGCCAAATAGCATTCTAGTTTGCTCAGATTTTTTGTTAATTCTTTCCAATATGTCAAGTAATTATCTTTTTGTTTTCTCATGATTTGGTTGGGTCTAATTGTGTTGCTGTCCTGGGGCTCTGTGGGGTCTGTTTGTGTTTGTGAACAGAGCCCCAGGACCAGCTTGCTTAGGGGACTCTTCTCCAGGTTCATCTCTCTGTAGGTGATGCCTTTGTTATGGAAGGTTTGGGAATCAATTCCTTTTAGGTGGTTGTAGAATTTAACAGCTCTTTTCTGGATTTTGATAATTAGCGGGTATCGGCCTAATTCTGTATGCATTATTTGGTGTTCAATGTTGTACACTGAGGATATTTTTGCAGAATTCTGCATGCAGAGTATCAATTTGGTGTTTGTCCCATTTTGTGAATTCTTGGTTGGTGAGCAGACCCCAGAGCTCACAACAATAAAAGGGCAATAGGTTCAATAACTGATTCAAGTATTTTTAGCCAGATCCTAATTGGTATGTCAAATGTTATGTCTCTTTTGATGGCCGTTGCCATCAAAAGCCGTTCTTGCCTTGTCTCTCAGATCGTTCACAGCTTTGAGGAAGTTACCTGTGGTGAAGATATGTATAGTTTTTTGTGTGCTCTAGGGCACGGTGTCTAGATGGAATTTGGATTTGTGGTCCTGGAGACTGGACCTTTTTTGGAACACCATTATTTTGGTCTTCCTGCGATATACTGTCAAGACCCAGGTCTGGCAGAATCTGTGCAGAAGATCTAGGTGCTGCTGTAAGCCCTCCTTGGTTGATGACAGAAGCACCAGATCATCAGCAAACAGTAGACATTTGACTTCAGATTCTAGTAGGGTGAGGCTGGGTGCTGCAGACTTTTCCAGTGCCCTTGCCAATTCCTTGATACATATGTTGAAGAGGGTGGGGCTTAAGCTGCATCCCTGTCTAACCCCACGGCCCAGTGGGAAGAAATGTGTGTGTCTTTTGCCTATTTTAACCGCACACTTGTTGTTTGTGTACATGGATTTTATAATGTCGTATGTCTTTCTCCCAACACCACTTTCCATCAATTTGTATAGCAGACCCTCATGCCAAATTGAGTCAAAGGCTTTTTTGAACTCAACAAAGCATGAGAAGACTTTGCCTTTGTTTTGGTTTGTTTGTCATTTGGGGTGTGCAGAGGAATACATGGTCTGTCGTACGATAATGTGGTAAAAAGACAATTTCACATTTGCTCAGTATATTGTTTTCACTGAGGAAATGTACGAGTCTGCTGTTAATGATAATGCAGAGGAGTTTCCCAAGGTTGCTGTTGACGCATATCCCAACGGTAGTTATTGGGGTCAAATTTGTCTCCACTTTTGTGGATTGGATTGATCAGTCCTTGGTTCCAAATATTGGGGAAGATGCCAGAGCTAAGGATGATGTTAAAGAGTTTTAGTATAGCCAATTGGAATTTGTTGTCTGTATATTTGATCATTTCATTGAGAATACCATCAACCCCACAGGCCTTTTTGGGTTGGAGGATTTTTATTTTGTCCTGTAATTAATTCAAGGTAATTGGAGAATCCAGTGGGTTCTGGTAGTCTTTAATAGTTGATTCTAAGATTTGTATTTGATCATGTATATGTTTTTGCTGATGGTTGTTTGATATAGAGCCAAAAAGATTGGAGAAGTGGTTTACCCATACATCTCCATTTTGGATAGATAATTATTCATGTTGTTGTTTGTTTAGTGTTTTCCAATTTTCCCAGAAGTGGTTAGAGTCTATGGATTCTTCAATTATATTGAACTGATTTTTGACGTGCTGTTCCTTCTTTTTCCGTAGTGTATTTCTGTATTGTTTTAGTGATTCACCATAGTGAAGGCGTAGACTCAGGTTTTCCGGGTCTCTATGTTTTTGGTTGGACAGGTTTCTCAATTTCTTTCTTAGATTTTTGCATTCTTCATCAAACCATTTGCCATTGTTTTCTATTTGAGATTTTTAGATTTGATAGGGAAGCTGAGAGGTCAAATATACTGTTAATATTTTCTACTGCCAAGTTTACACCTTCACTATTACAGTGGAACATTTTGTCCAGGAAGTTGTCTAAAAGGGATTGAATTTGTTGTTGCCTAATTGTTTTTTGGTTGGTTTCCAAACTACATTCCTTCCATCTATAGCATTTCTTAATATTACTCAGTTCCTTTGGCTTTGATGCCTCATGATTGAGTATTGCTCTGTTCAAGTAGACTGTGATTTTGCTGTGGTCTGATAGGGGTGTCAGTGGACTGACTGTGAATGCTCTGAGAGACTCTGGGTTGAGGTCAGTGATAAAGTAGTCTACAGTACTACTGCCAAGAGATGAGCTATAGGTGTACCTACCATAGGAGTCCCCTCGAAGCCTACCATTGACTATGTACATACCCAGCGTGCGACAGAGCTGCAGGAGTTGTGACACGTTTTTGTTGGTTATGTTGTCATAGTTGTGCCTAGGGGGGCATATGGGGGAGGGAATGCTGTCCCTTCCAGGAAGGCGTTTGTCCCCCTGTGTGCTGAGGGTGTCAGGTTCTTGTCCGGTTATGGCATGTAGGTCACCACAGACTAGTACATGTCCCTGGGCCTGGAAATGATTGATTTCCCCCTCCAGGATGGAGAAGCTGTCTTCATTAAAGTATGGGGATTCTAGTGGAGCGATATAGGTAGCACACAGGAGGACATTTTTCTCTGTTAAGATCATTTCCTTTTGAATTTCTGACCAAATGTAAATTGTTCCTGTTTTGATTAATTTAATGGAGTGAGTTAGGTCTGCTCTATAACAAATTAGCATACCCCCTGAGTCCCTTCCCTGTTTCACACCTGGTAGTTTGGTGGATGGGACTACCAGCTCTCTGTAACCTAGAGGGCAACCAGTGGGTCTGTCTCCTCTATACCAGGTTTCTTGTAGGATGACAATGTCTGGATTTCTGATTTATTTGATGAAGTCCAGGTTCGTGCTCTTTAGGCCAAAGGCAGATGACCTCAGGCCTTGGATATTCCAAGATGAGATAGTGAAGGCTTTGTGTTCCATAAAGTGTCCAATGTTGTTGGTCCTGTGGTTTGGCCTCAGGCCAGTAAGTGTAAGCAGAGCCCGCTGAGCATCTGGTACATGCCATTTGCTTGGGCTAGTGTAAGAGTGGGGGGGTTGGGCCTGTTTGCCCGCTCACGGCCTGGGCGTATGTGTGACTTCCATGTTGAGGCACTCTTTGTGGGGGTGGGGTGCATGGGGTGGGCAGAAGGGGCATAGGTCTGATCTGAGGGGGCCTAAATGGGGTGTGGGCATGGTTGACTTGGGGGGGGGGTGGTGGATGTGGATGTGGCTGGTGGTGTTGTGGTCTGGATGTAGGTCCTCTCGGCGTGTGTCCTCTAGGTCCAGGGGGGGGGTCCCGCAGGTCTGGGAGAGTGTCTCGCTGGTCTGGGCGGGGTGTCTATTGATCTGTTGCTCCTGTGTGAAGTGTTGGGGCTGCGTTTGAGGGCGATGTCCTTTAGGGTCCGGACGAAGGTGGGCACTGCTGCCTTGTATAGGTGGACCTGGTCATAAAGGCTGTTCAAGTCCAGGGGGGAGTGGTGGGCCAGGAAAACATTTGGTTTTGAGGCACAGTCACGGGAAATACTTGCGTTTACGCACTGTATGGTAGCAGGGTGGAAGTCTTTTCATGGTAGCAGGGTGGAGATAATCACTTGTGCATTGGGGAAAGTAGAAGAAGCTTTTTCAATCACTTCCTTCAGTGCTGTGGCCACCCTTTCCTGCTGTGTTCTCAGGTCGTTTGTGCCTGTGTGTTATTATGTGGCTGGGTGACCCTAGTTGGTCCTCAGACAGAAGGTCTAGGGCGCGTTGGGTGTTTGGACACACTGTGTTTGGGAAAAAGTTTATTTTCTTGTATATATTTCCCATTTGAGTCCATAAGGACTACAATCTGTGTCTTGTGTATGTCCTCAGTGGGGGTGTGGGGGTTGTCAGGAGGGCTTTCAGGGTGGCTGACAGGGGGGGTGCTCAGAGGGAGTGAGAGCCCCTGGGCTTGGGGTTCTTCATTTGTCTGTTCTGTTGTGATGTCGACGCTATGGTCAGGGTCTGGTGTGGACTGTTCTGCTGTGGTGTCGAGACTTTTGTCAGGAGTTGAGGTGGGCTGTTCTGCTGGCTTCTCTGCCGGGGTGGCCACCTCTCTAGTGGGTTGTTCTCTGTCACACGCCATCCCCCTCAACCTCTCCTCCAGCAGTCTGATCCTCTCCTCTAGTGCTCTGTTCTTCTCCTGCTCTTGTTTTTTATATTGTTGAAGTTGTCTCACCACAGTCCAGAGTGCAGATATGTCTCTCTCCACCTCCAGCACTCCGGGTCTGGTTAAGGGGGTGTTGTTGTGCTGGACTGTTGTCTGGGTCTGGTTATGGGGGTGTTGTTGTGCTGGACTGTTGTCTGGGTCTGTGCTGACTGGAGTGTGTTCACCTGCTGTTCCAGCTCCACCTGCCTTACCTCCAGCTGGGAAAATGTATCCTTCATTTCAATGAGGGAGTAGTACTCTGTGCTGGGAGGTTGACTTTCTGCTGGGGTTGCTCGTCTGTGGGGTTATATAATGAAGAGGTCTGGTCTGACCCGCTCGGGGTGGGGGTACCTTTCTCAAGGGAGAGCTTCTCCTGCTGAGCTAATTCTTTGATTAGGTGAAAGTCCAGCTGAAACAGTTTGGGGTTGTCCTGTACCAATACTGTTCCAGACTTATAGAGATTTATATTAGCTGATTCAGAGTCCTCGTTGTCTAGTATCCTGAGTTTCCACCCCTCGTTAACACCCCCCCTCTCTTAACAGAGGGGTAGTGTACTAATATAGCACTGTGCCATGCCAGGGGATGGTCTGGTTAATATAGCACTGTGCCATGCCAGGGGATGGTCTGGTTAATATAGCACTGTGCCATGCCAGGGGATGGTCTGGTTAATATAGCACTGTGTCATGCCAGGGGATGGTCTGGTTAATATAGCACTGTGCCATGCCAGGGGATGGTCTGGTTAATATAGCACTGTGTCATGCCAGGGGATGGTCTGGTTAATATAGCACTGTGCCATGCCAGGGGATGGTCTGGTTAATATAGCACTGTGCCATGCCAGGGGATGGTCTGGTTAATATAGCACTGTGCCATGCCAGGGGATGGTCTGGTTAATATAGCACTGTGCCATGCCAGGGGATGGTCTGGTTAATATAGCACTGTGCCATGACAGGGGATGGTCTGGTTAATATAGCACTGTGCCATGCCAGGGGATGGTCTGGTTAATATAGCACTGTGCCATGCCAGGGGATGGTCTGGTTAATATAGCACTGTGCCATGCCAGGGGATGGTCTGGTTAATATAGCACTGTGCCATGCCAGGGGATGGTCTGGTTAATATAGCACTGTGCCATGCCAGGGGATGGTCTGGTTAATATAGCACTGTGCCATGACAGGGGATGGTCTGGTTAATATAGCACTGTGCCATGCCAGGGGATGGTCTGGTTAATATAGCACTGTGCCATGCCAGGGGATGGTCTGGTTAATATAGCACTGTGCCATGCCAGGGGATGGTCTGGTTAATATAGCACTGTGCCATGCCAGGGGATGGTCTGGTTAATATAGCACTGTGTCATGCCAGGGGATGGTCTGGTTAATATAGCACTGTGCCATGCCAGGGGATGGTCTGGTTAATATAGCACTGTGCCATGCCAGGGGATGGTCTGGTTAATATAGCACTGTGCCATGCCAGGGGATGGTCTGGTTAATATAGCACTGTGTCATGCCAGGGGATGGTCTGGTTAATATAGCACTGTGCCATGCCAGGGGATGGTCTGGTTAATATAGCACTGTGCCATGCCAGGGGATGGTCTGGTTAATATAGCACTGTGCCATGCCAGGGGATGGTCTGGTTAATATAGCACTGTGCCATGCCAGGGGATGGTCTGGTTAATATAGCACTGTGCCATGCCAGGGGATGGTCTGGTTAATATAGCACTGTGCCATGCCAGGGGATGGTCTGGTTAATATAGCACTGTGCCATGCCAGGGGATGGTCTGGTTAATATAGCACTGTACCATGCCAGGGGATGGTCTGGTTAATATAGCACTGTGTCATGCCAGGGGATGGTCTGGTTAATATAGCACTGTGCCATGCCAGGGGATGGTCTGGTTAATATAGCACTGTACCATGCCAGGGGATGGTCTGGTTAATATAGCACTGTGTCATGCCAGGGGATGGTCTGGTTAATATAGCACTGTACCATGCCAGGGGATGGTCTGTGTGGAAGATGAGGTTGCTGATGTTCCCATTTTTATAATAGTCAGCAAAAAGTGTCTCTTGATTTTCCATAAGGAGCTTCATTTTGTGATCTTTTCTTGCCTTATCATTCTTTACATACACAGGGTACTGTATATTTATTACCTCTGAACAGTTGTAGGCAGCTTCTAAGGCCTCTCCATTTGGTTGGAGTAGACTGTGCGACTCTTCTGCCATTGGGCTAAAGGACTTTGACACCTCTCACTTGACACGTCAGTGCTAATTGAAGTTGTATCAAGCTTGGCAGCCTTGATTTAGCATTCAGTCCTTATTAAGTAATGTCATGTATTGTTCTTCTTGGCTTTTGGAAATAAAATAGAGCTTCAGACTAAACATTACTCACTTAGTTCCAGGTTGGATGGTGTTTTCAGGTTTCTGTTGTTTTCCAGAGCATTTGCTGTATAGCGTTGGAATAATAATCTTTGGTAGTTGTAAGCCTTTCAAGTTTATCTAACTCTAAAACAATATTTTTTTAAGAACATGCTGAAAAATGCAGGAGCTCATCTGATCATGACCTCTCTCGCTCTCATCCTTTCTTTTTTCCATTCAGTCACTGCTCTCACAATCTTCAGAATGTATTTTGTTTGGTTGTAGGTATTTTCATTTCATTTTTTGTCCATTTGCTGTTTTACACCTCTCTCTCTCTCTAAACCCCTCTCTCTCTCTCTAAACCCCCCTCTCTCTCTAAACCCCTCCCTCTCTAAACCCCTCTCTCTATAAACCCCTCCCTCTCTAAACCCCCCTCTCTCGCTCTAAACCCCTCCCTCTCTAAACCCCTCCCTCTCTAAACCCCTCTCTCTATAAACCCCTCCCTCTCTAAACCCCCCTCTCTCGCTCTAAACCCTCCCTCTCTAAACCCCTCCCTCTCTAAACCCCTCCCTCTCTAAACCCCTCTCTCTCTAAACCCCTCTCTCTCTCTAAACCCCTCCCTCGCTAAACCCCCCTCTCTCTCTCTAAACCCCTCCCTCTCTAAACCCCTCTCTCTCTAAACACCTCTCTCTCTCTAAACCCCTCTCTCTCTCTAAACCCCTCTCTCTCTAAACCCCTCTCTCTCTAAACCCCTCCCTCTCTAAACCCCTCTCTCTCTCTAAACCCCTCCCTCTCTAAACCCCTCCCTCTCTCATCCGCAGTCCAAACAGAGAGACCCAAGTGTCGGAATCAATTAGGAGTGAGCGCCATCACAGCCGCTCTTTCACGAAGGTAAATATTAAACTGCACGGAGCGCCGGGGAGGAAGAGGGGGAGGAAGGAGGGGAGAGGGAGCCCTCCGTCCCTAATCCACCGCATCGATCAGCCGGGGATGAGGGTAATATATTATTTTGACAAGATACGATCCTCCGACGCGCACCGCTATCCCCGGCGATCGATTTCTTTTCTCTCCTTTTTTCTTCTATTTTTCCCCTCAGCAAGAGGGACAGTGTGTTGTTGAGATTCCCAGCATGTACATGTGCGCCCAAGTGTGGATGGGTGACAATGGGAACAACATTAGGAAATGTGGGGAGGTTAGTGGCGGCATTAGCGTTTCTCCTTATAAACCTTTATTGAGACGTGGTCTTGCATCTATTTACAATAACAACAAATATATACCATGGAATAGTTTAAACGGGAATGAGTGAAAAAGGCTAGTTTCCATATGGGCAAGTTAACGGGAACATAAACTAAGATTCTACAAAAAATACCTGCCAACTTCCACCGAGCATCCTGTCGTTTTAGTATAATTCTATAAAACAAAAACACTTCTGAAATTATTTTACACCACGCAGGTATTTACAGTACACCCTAACCTACGCCGGGGTTACAGTTAGTCAATTGGGCAAAGTTGACCTATTGTAAAGTTAAGTGTCCTCCCCCTATATCCCCCTCTGCTCCCGCGCCTCCCCTCCATATCGCTTTGTAAACTGTGTCTAAATGCTAAATTCCCGGATCAATTTTTTTCATTCAACCTCTCCCCATCCCCTCGCTCCCTCTGCCCCTGCTTCTGTCCCCTGAAATGGTGTGAAGTACTGTGTCCTCGTGTTGTGATGTAGTGTGTGTGTGTGTGTGTGTGTGTGTGTGTGTGTGTGTGTGTGTGTGTGTGTGTGTGTGTGTGTGCGCGCGCGCGCGCACGTACGTGTATGTGCGTTTGTCAGGCCAAGACTAAGATTCAGAAACTCACAATGTAAAGATGGAAAATAATGTCTGGACAACAAATCAACTGCTTTTTGGCTCAACATTATATTCAAGTCATGGAGACCATATGTAATAAATCAACCTATGAGACACAATACAACAGGAGGTCCAAAAGAGTAAAGACAGAACCCTATACAACAGAATGGTGCCATATAGTGAAGGTTGTACTGTCCCAATGTAAAGAAGAGTGCATCAGAGTACACATGTATCTGTTTTCCTAAATGGAACCGGCCGCAGCCTACAGGGCCACAGTGTAGTCCCGTGTGGCTCAGTTGGTAGAGCATGGTGTTTGCAACGCCAGGGTTGTGGGTTCGATTCCCATGGGGGACCAGTACAGAGGAAAAATGTATGAAATGTATGCATTCACTACTGTAAGTCGCTCTGGATAAGAGCGTCTGCTAAATGACTAAAATGTAAAAAATGTAATGTAAATGCTTTCATTTCCCATGCATGGTCTCTGTTGCCTATATGTCCCTCAGTCAGATCTCCTCATGTATAGTCACTGTCTAACAACACAACATCCAGTATGGACCACCTCCACCCCACAACGCTCTTTCTCTCTCTCACATTTCCTCTTTCTGTTTCTCTTTTGTTCTGTCCTCTATCCCTCTTTTTATTGTGCCATTTTCTGCCACTTTGGTCCAAGAAAAGGAGGCCGTAATGCAATCTCTCCCCCTCTCCGCCCCCTGCTGTGAGGGAGAGTAGCTTGCCCTGTGTGCTGGCCCAGGGAGAAGGGGGCCAGGGAGAAGGGGGAGAGACAGGGTCAAGGTGAGCTCTAATACACTATTGATCCACCCCAATTGAAAACCTGATGGAAATTTTACCCCCCCCCCTCTCTGTTTTTCTCCCCTCTCTCTCGCTCTCTTCCTCTGTCTCTATTTCTCTCCCGCCCTTCTCTTTCTCTTATGTCTTTTTTCCTTCCTGTGTGTATCCTCTTCTGTGTCCTTGTCTTCCTCTTTTCGGGTGTCTCCATCCCTGTTTTCTCTTGGCTTAATGTCTCTTTCAGCCACTGACCGCACTCTCTTGTTATCTCTCTATCGCTTTCTCTCTTTCACCATCTACGTCTCTCTAACTCCACCCCCCACCCCCCCTCTCTCCATCCCTCTCTCCTCTCTTTGGCTCCATGCTTTTCAAACCATGTCTCTGATAATTTCCTCTCCTTTTGTCTCCTTTCCGTATCTCCCTGGATCCCTCACTCTGGCCTTTCCTCTCTTTCCCTGTATATCCTTTCCTATTTCTCTCTCCCTCTTCCTCCCTCGTTCTCTCTCATCCTCACTCCCTCTTTCAGTCTGTGTCAGATGCTCCGTTTCAGTCTAGACTAGTGCATATTGATTCCTACGGCTGCTGCATGCAGTGTACAAGTTAGGGAGACCTCTGCTACAGTGTATTAAACGCCACAAATGGTTTGGAGACGGGGCTGGGGACACGCCTCCCCTGCAAGAGCCAGTCAATACAACCTCCCTCTGTCAACACAGGCCAAATGTAATGCTCTCTCTATCTGGGGTATCCAGTGGCGTGTATTCATGGATGCCAAGGGAAGCCAGGCTTCCCCAAAAAAGAAAAAAACATACAAAATAATCATTTATCTTTCATATCTCTGTGTTGCATACATTTCCTTCAATTCGCAAGAGGCTGAATGTATCTCACCAGAGAAAGCATCCGAGCGAACGAACCAGCGCTCCTCTGTCTCAGTATGTGTAGCATATCTATCTAATGCTGTCTGGTCAGAAAGACTATGACATTGTAACAAGAAAGGGAAGCCAGTAAGCCTTGATAAAAAACATATAAAATATTAGCCAACCAGCGTTCAGCTAAACTAAGTGAGCTCTACTGTGAATGGTCCTGGTGCACCAGAAAAAAAGTGGCAAGGGAATTATTATTTTTTAATTTAACCTTTATTTAACTAGCTAAGTCAGTTAAGAACAAATTCTTATTTACAGTGACAGCCTACCCCGGCCAAACCTGGACGACGCGACGCTGGGCCAATTGTGTGCCGCCCTATGGGACTCCCAATCACGGCCAGATGTGATACAGCCTGGATTCAAATCAAGTGACTGTAGTGACACCTCTTGCACTGAGATGCAGTGCCTTAGACCGCATTGACAGAAAAAAAGTTGAATTGTTGCTTCTCATTGTGTTTTTGTCCTCCGGTGGCTAGCTAGCCGAAATCGACCCTTTCTTAAATTAGCCATGGATGGAGATATGGATTTGGATTCGTGGTTTTACTTAAATTCTCCATACTGGCTAATGATTATAATGGCGATTCTGATCAACTGTAAATTCATACATTGCACCCCTGGCCTGAGAGGATAGAAGTTCAACATGTAACTAGATGTAGTATGCTAATGTTAACTAGCTTTCCTGGCACATCGTAGCCCATGAAAGGAAGTTAGGCTAGCAAGCAAGTGTTTTAGCCAGGTAGCCTAGAACAACAACAACTAAAAGCATGTAACATTACTATATGACAGTCGTAGACCGTTTAGGCAACATGAAAGAGGAGGACGGCACTGGTGTTTCTCTACAAGTAGGGTCAGTCAATATGTTTTTTCTACTTGCACACGCACACAGACAGACAGACAGACAGACAGACAGACAGACAGACAGACAGACAGACAGACAGACAGACAGACAGACAGACAGACAGACAGACAGACAGACAGACAGACAGACAGACAGACAGACAGACAGACAGACAGACAGACAGACAGACAGACAGACAGACAGACAGACAGACAGAAATCAGTATCATGGACAGCCAAATCATATTTAGCTTACGCTGATTGGAATAAATACTTTTTGGAATCTTTTAGTTGTAACTGTATTAGACTAAGCATCGGTGATTTGATGATGTTGAAGTTGAAATGGTGCTGGAATAGTGGAGGCAGCTCCTGTTGTCTTTGGGACTTGCGGTAAATGTCGGAAACATTACCTTGCTTGACCATGCTGTAGGTCATGTAACTTTGTTACATGTAATATGTTTTGTGGACTTCACCGGACAGATGTTGCTCTCCGGTTTTGTAATGAAATAAATGTGTGGTTGAATTTATTCTGCCACTGAGTCTTCCTATTGTCTCGGCTATAGGCCTATATATCACGGTGTCAAGGCATATGAACTAACGGGTTATAGAACAAACAACACAATTATCACAACACAGAGGTTGTAAAATGACTTTTTTTTCTGGATTGGCTTCTCCAGTGATTTTACCCACGCACTGCTACTGGGGGTATCATACATGGACTGGGTGACCCATAGGATAGAATGTATACCCATAGAATGGGAATGAGAACCCTGTATATCTCAATGGGCTGGCTATTCTGTACCCTAATGGTGTGTTACGGTTGTTTTAAGGATGGTAAATAATGGTACAATTATATGGTACAACCTGTTATAATGGTACAACCTGTTCTCTCTCTCTCTCTCTCTGCAGAGTTGGCTCCTATCTGAGGTGTGCTGAGTGAGAGATAAAGCGTGAGTGTGTGTCTCTATGTGTGTGTGATTTATGTTCTGTTGTGTACATGTCAGACGGGAGAGCTATCAGGACCACAATCTCCCAATAGACGCACCAATGCTACAGGGACGACGGGGCCCTCTGTCCACCCCAGGACCCCGATACACATCTGGAACAACCGAACCCAGAGAGCAGAGCACGACGGCTGGGGGCTGAGGGTGGAGAGGGGAAAGGAGGAAGGAGAGGGGGAAAAGGGCCTACTTTTCATCTATATGCACCAGAGTTACCCTCTCCTCTCCTCTTTCTCACCTTCAGTGGAAAGAGATTGCCCCTCCACCTCCTACATCACTGTATTAGATGGAAGACCGGGATTCAACATATGCAGAGTTTACCATGAATGTGGTCTCTGCGGACGCGGGGACATTGCCTTTACAATGTGCATTGAGGACAAAGTGTGATAGGGTTGAATCCCGGCCTATGTCTACCGCCTGTTTACAAGGTCAGAGTTTTGATTATAGCTGGCTATTGAGAATAGAGCTGTATTATGTGGGGTGTGGTGGTTGCTTGGGTCAAGTTGTTATGGTTGCTTCATCTGTGGAGGAGTACCGACTGATACTACCAGTAAAGCTGCTTCCCCTTCCCACCTACCCCCTCTCATTCTCCTCCCTCTCTTCTTTTCTCTCTCTCCGATTCCCCCTCCTCTCTAGGAAGGAATCAGTCTCACCTTAATTGCTGTTAAATCGGATTAATGACTGACCCAGGACATGTTGACTTAATAATCTCTGTTCTAGTAAATCTCCCCTCTTCCCGTACATCACTTGTATACACTCATCTTCATCCTCTCTCCCTCTGAGTCACTCTGTCTGAGTCACCAATCTTACCCCACTCACCTCATCTCTCTCTTTCTGAGTCATCCATCTTACCACACTCACCTCATCTCTCTCTGTCTGAGTCACCCATCTTACCCCACTTACCTCATCTCTCTCTGTCTGAGTCACCCATCTTACCCCACTCACCTCATCTCTCTCTTTCTGAGTCATCCATCTTACCACACTCACCTCATCTCTCTCTGTCTGAGTCACCCATCTTACCCCACTTACCTCATCTCTCTCTGTCTGAGTCACCCATCTGTCACGCCCTGACCTGAGAGAGCCTTTTTTATGTCTCTATTTAGGTTTGGTCAGGGTGTGATTTGGGTGGGCATTCTATGTCCTTTTTTCTATGCTTTGTATTTCTTTGTTATGGCCTGGTATGGCTCTCAATCAGGGACAGCTGTACATCGTTGTCGTTGATTGGGAGTCATACTTAGGCAGCCTGTTTTCCTTTGGGGTTTGTGGGTAGTTAATTTCTGTTTAATGTTTTGCACCTGACAGAACTGTTTGGCTGTCGTTTTTTTGTTTAAAGTGTTTTATCTTTAATAAATTCATGATGAGCACTAACCACGCTGCGCCTTGGTCTACTCTCTTCAACGACGGCTGTTACAGAACTACCCACCAACAGAAGACCAAGCAGTGTTGTTTGGAGCATCGGGGGGAAGGATGGACATGGGAGTTGGATTGTCAACTCCGGGAGGACAAGCGAAGGGAGCTATGGGAACCTGGGGGGGCACACGGGTAGTTTGGCAGGGCCAGGGTTGAGCCCTAAGCCAACTCCCCGTGCTTACCAGAGGCAGCGTGGTACTGGTCAGGCCCTGTGCTATGGGGTGATGCGCACTACGTCGAGGCCGAGTATCCACAGGCCGGTGTGCTCGGTGCCAGCGTCCTGCATTTGCCGGGGGGAAGTGGGCACCCAGCCAGTACGGGCGGTGCCAGTACGGGCGGTGCCAGTCCTGCGCTCGAGACCGCCAGTGCGCCTCTACGGTCCAGTGTATCCTGCTCCCCGCACTAGCCCTGAGGTGCGTGTCTTCAGTCTGGCACCTCCAAAGCCAGCCCCACGCACCAGGCCTCCAGTGCGTCAGCCCAGTCTAGTACGTCCTGTTCCCGCTCCTCGCACTAGCCTTGGGGTGCGTGTCTCCAGTCTGGTACCTCCACTACCAGCCCCACGCACCAGGCCTCCAGTGCGTCAGCCCAGTCCAGCTCGTCCTGCTCCTGCTCCTCGCACTAGCCCAGTGGTGCATGTCCCTAGTCTGGCGCTTCCTAAGCCAGCCCCACGCATCAGGCCTTCAGTGCGCAGTCCCCGTCCAGAGCTTCCGGCAACAGTGCCTCATCCAGAGCTTCCGGCGACAGTGCCCCGTAGAGAGACGGCCCACAGTCCGGAACCGAGAGAGTCGCCCGCCTGTCCTCCGGCGCAGCCAGAGTCGCCCGCCTGTCCTCCGGCGCAGCCAGAGTCACCCTCCAGTATGGGGCCCGCGGCGAGGGACCCCACTCTAGAGGCACCACCTAAGTGGGGTGAGCCAGTGGTGGAGCGGGGTCTGCGTCCCGCTCCAGAGCCGCCACCGCGGAGAAATGCCCACCCAGACCCTCCCCTATAGGTTCAGGTTTTGCAGCCGGAGTCTGCACCTTTGGGGGGGGGGGTACTGTCACGCCCTGACCTGAGAGACTTTTTTATGTCTCTATTTAGGTTTGGTCAGGGTGTGATTTGGGTGGGCATTCTATGTCCTTTTTCTATGCTTTGTATTTCTTTGTTTTGGCCTGGTATGGCTCTCAATCAGGGACAGCTGTACATCGTTGTCGCTGATTGGGAGTCATACTTAGGCAGCCTGTTTTCCTTTGGGGTTTGTGGGTAGTTAATTTCTGTTTAGTGTTTTGCACCTGACAGAACTGTTTGGCTGTCGGTTTCTTGTTTATTGTTTAAAGTGTTCTATCTTTAATAAATTCATGATGAGCACTAACCACGCTGCGCCTTGGTCTACTCTCTTCAACGACGGCCGTTACACCATCTTACCCCACTCACCTCATCTCTCTCTGTCTGAGTCACCCATCTTACCCCACTCACCTCATCTCTCTCTGTCTGAGTCACCCATCTTACCCCACTCACCTCATCTCTCTCTGTCTGAGTCACCCATCTTACCCCACTCACCTCATCTCTCTCTGTCTGAGTCACCCATCTTACCCCACTCACCTCATCTCTCTCTGTCTGAGTCAGCCATCTTACCCCACTCACCTCATCTCTCTCTGTCTGAGTCACCCATCTTACCCCACTCACCTCATCTCTCTCTGTCTGAGTCACCCATCTTACCCCACTCACCTCATCTCTCTCTGTCTGAGTCACCCATCTTACCCCACTCACCTCATCTCTCTCTGTCTGAGTCACCCATCTTACCCCACTCACCTCATCTCTCTCTGTCTGAGTCACCCATCTTACCCCACTCACCTCATCTCTCTCTGTCTGAGTCACCCATCTTACCCCACTCACCTCATCTCTCTCTGTCTGAGTCACCCATCTTACCCCCACTCACCTCATCTCTCTCTGTCTGAGTCACCCATCTTACCCCACTCACCTCATCTCTCTCTGTCTGAGTCACCCATCTTACCCCACTCACCTCATCTCTCTCTGTCTGAGTCACCCATCTTACCCCACTCACCTCATCTCTCTCTGTCTGAGTCACCCATCTTACCCCACTCACCTCATCTCTCTGTCTGAGTCACCCATCTTACCCCACTCACCTCATCTCTCTGTCTGAGTCACCCATCTTACCCCACTCACCTCATCTCTCTGTCTGAGTCACCCATCTTACCCCACTCACCTCATCTCTCTCTGTCTGAGTCACCCATCTTACCCCACTCACCTCATCTCTCTCTGTCTGAGTCACCCATCTTACCCCACTCACCTCATCTCTCTCTGTCTGAGTCACCCATCTTACCCCACTCACCTCATCTCTCTCTGTCTGAGTCACCCATCTTACCCCACTCACCTCATCTCTCTCTGTCTGAGTCAGCCATCTTACCCCACTCACCTCATCTCTCTCTGTCTGAGTCACCCATCTTACCCCACTCACCTCATCTCTCTCTGTCTGAGTCACCCATCTTACCCCACTCACCTCATCTCTCTCTGTCTGAGTCACCCATCTTACCCCACTCACCTCATCTCTCTCTGTCTGAGTCACCCATCTTACCCCACTCACCTCATCTCTCTCTGTCTGAGTCACCCATCTTACCCCACTCACCTCATCTCTCTCTGTCTGAGTCACCCATCTTACCCCACTCACCTCATCTCTCTCTGTCTGAGTCACCCATCTTACCCCACTCACCTCATCTCTCTGTCTGAGTCACCCATCTTACCCCACTCACCTCATCTCTCTGTCTGAGTCACCCATCTTACCCCACTCACCTCATCTCTCTGTCTGAGTCACCCATCTTACCCCACTCACCTCATCTCTCTGTCTGAGTCACCCATCTTACCCCACTCACCTCATCTCTCTCTGTCTGAGTCACCCATCTTACCCCACTCACCTCATCTCTCTCTGTCTGAGTCACCCATCTTACCCCACTCACCCCATCTCTTCTCCACCCCTCTTTTCTTTCTTCCCCAGACACCCTTACCGTTTCTTTTGCACACTTTACAGTTCTTGCCCACTGCTTCTTCTTGACAGTCGTTTATGTTTTGCCAGTTATGAGCTCTCTCTCCCTCTTTCCTTCTTTTTCCTTCTCTATCACTGTCTCTCTGTCTTGCCTGCATGGCATGTTGGAGTGTGTGTGTGTGTGTGTGTGTGTGTGTGTGTGTGTGTGTGTGTGTGTGTGTGTGTATGTATGTGTGTTAGCACTCATCGATGTGGGCCTGTCATTGCCTCCTAAGTGCTTTGGCAATACTAGGGATCTGCTGTCATGCCAGTGCAACTAATCTCAATCGAATGCCATTGAGCTCGTATTGAGACGGCGGGAAGGGACATGAGCGTGTGTCTGGATGCTCGGCCAAGCAGCTCCCTCAGTCACACACAGTAGCACAGTCTGGAAGTCAGTCTGTCTGGTGGATGGTCTACTCTTTGTCTGTCTCTGTGCCCGTCCGTCTGTCTGTCTTTCTATCCACTGTCTCTTGTTCTTTCCTCTCCAACCATCTGTCTTTCTATGCCATCTCTCAGTCTCTCTTACTATATTCTCTCCACCATCAGTCCATCAGTCCATCTGTGTCAATGTCTGGATAGAAAGAGCAGTATGCATTTCACGCATAAGGACTAGCCATTATAAAAGTCCACTAAAGCATTAACGTTTTTTGACATCACTGTCAAAGCGATAATTATGACTCAGCAAAAGAAACCCCCTAAATAATATGAACTTGGGTTGAGCATTGTCATTAAGTCCTTTCAAAGAGCAGAAGGTTTATCAACTGAGGCCATGCTATAGTTCAGACATTCTTCTGAAGGGCGCGAGGACAGAGAAAGTGGGTCCATTTCTAAACCACTGCCACTTTAAAAAAAGTATATATGAAGAAAAGTCTCAGACTAGCTTTGTGTTCTAAAGCTCATTTCCTCTCTGTTGCTCGGTCTTTTTGTTGGACTAACATCCTATTGTCTCATGAGTGCTTCAGAAATCTGCCAATCATTCAAGGTTTGTTTTTCTCAACTTTACACGTTGGGGGACAGACATAGCTGTGAGATAATACCCCTGTAAACTCTACTAAGTTTGCACAAGCTGCCAAAAATAAGGTCAAAACCATTACAACTTCTAAGTATACTCTTCCTGTCCAGAATTATCCAGGAAACATATAGAAAGAGCATGAATCGGTTATCTTTCTCTGTGTGAATATAATGTAGAAGTAGAGATGGTCCATGTTGCTATGTCCATGTTGCTATGTCCATGTTGCTATGTCCATGTTGCTATGTCCTTGTTGCTATGTCCATGTTACAATGTTCCTCCACTTACAACTTCAACGCCCATTTTGCTTTAACCCATTTACTTTCCTATTTTCTCTCTCTCTCCCTATATCTCCCCCTCTCTCCCTCTGTCTCTACATCCCTCCCTCTCCCTCCTTCCCTATCTCTCCCTCCTTCCCTATCTCTCCCTCTCTTTCTGCCTCCGACTTTCTCTCTCCCCCCTCTCTCCCTCTGTCTCTACATCCCTCCCTCTCCCTCCTTCCCTATCTCTCCCTCTCTTTCTCCCTCTGACTTTCTCTCCCCCCCTCTCTCCCTCTGTCTCTACATCCCTCCCTCTCCCTCCTTCCCTATCTCTCCCTCTCTTTCTGCCTCCGACTTTCTCTCTCCACCCCTCTTTCTTTCTCTCTACCTCCCTCACTCACTCTCTCCTCTTCTCGCTCTCTTCTTTCTCTCTCTCTCCAGTCAGGATTAAACATTTATCTCGTCAGTCCCCCTCTCCTTTGGCCCTAAACGCCGTGTAGATGATAAGAGTCGCTGGGATTTGTCAAATTGTGTGCCATCGATTAACTGACCTTTCACGCCTGCGAGTCTCTCAGCCACTCCACTAACTGCAGACAGGCCAGATAGAGAGAGAGAGAGATAGATGGATACATCTCGCTGTTATTATTGTGTACAAGTTTGTAGTTACCAGGTGTGCCGGGGAGAGAGGACAGGGGTAGGGGGTGAGGAGAAAGAGATTAGGGAAAGGGAGGGGTAGAGGAGACAGGGGGAGGTAGGAAGAGATAGACACAGGGAGAGGGACTGAATAGTCCTTCAATTGTCCTATAGGTGCAGTATGTATGGAGATAACTGTATGCATTAAAGAGAGGTAATAGGTATTGTGACCTTTGCTACCCATATTGCATTATAAATCAGGTCAAGAGAACTACGTTTTTCTCTTATAACATACGAAACAAAATGGCTTTGATATCTTTGCTTTTGTTCACTATTGAGCTTATCACTGTAGACAGACAGTGCTGATCAAAGCTCAAAAGGCATTGTGAAACCCATTCAGTATGAGGTAGTCACATTGGTTCAATTAGAATGAGAAAATAATTTTACTTTCCCTTTTTGCGATGCTTAGCTATAATGTTTTATTGACATGATAACAAGTATTGTCAATAGGTCTATTTTGGATTTTGGTCGTATACATTGGTAAATACATTCAGTTAGTGAGAGACAGTAGTTCTAACTGAAAAGCTAGAAGGGGTATTGTCATCAAGGGAGCGGGCTGCCACCAACCTGGACTCCCGCGTCGCCCCGCCTCAGAGATGCACCTGAGGCCGAAGCCCGAACTCCAAACACCGCACTGAACTGGACCTCTCTGGGCTGCGCTGGTTCTGGACGGAGAGACGAGGGAAGTCCCGCGTCGTACTATAGTGATGGTACACTAAAAAATGAATAGTTTCGTTCAACTTATTTGTGATTCAACCCATTTAAATAATATGTATTTTATTTAATAAACGAGATAAGGCTAATTCCGTATGTAGCCTATTGTTGGGCCTATAACCACGTCCAACACCACGTCATGTTGGCTATGAATTTGCTTCATCATGACCTAGTGCTTCCCCAAAAGAGAAGACACTCTTGGGGAAGAAATAATCAAACACACGACAAGTGGAAGATATTCGTGCTTTCTTCCAGTTGAACAGAACCGTCCCTGGGACTTGAGTTGTGTCCGGGAGGGCCACTTCAGCCTCTACATCACAGAAGATTGACAGGTGGAACCACTCCACCCCATCCGATCAATCACCTTATTTACTCTTGACTGTCATGGCGAGAGGAGAGGAGACGGGTGGACTGGTGAGATGAGACAGGGGTAGCCTACTGGCTCAGGCAACGAGTATTCCCTGGAATTGAATGCCGCGCATCATCACTGAAGTGGGCCTCCTAGCGTCTCATGCACTATCGATAGGGCGCTTGCCGTCCTCGAAACTGTATTGACCGCACTAACTAGCTGCACTTCGATCATACCAAATTAGCTTCCAGATGCAAGACATTAAGGATAATAACGTTTTCAGAAATCAAACCACACGGCGCTCATTTCAAAGTAGGCCTAGGCGTTTTACCCCGAATATTTGATGGTGCTATTAGCATTAGAAAGTTGATTGTGGCTGAGAAGCAACATTCAACTACGAGGAATTCAAAACACTGGTATCGAGCCTGAACTAAATGAGAAGGTGAATACGCTGCCATGCATGGGCAAATGGTTGACCTTCAAAATTTGCTTTAATTCTACAAATGCATTTCCTGAATTTAAATATATTATCCTTCCTCTGTGTGTATCCAAAGGTTCATATATGTGAAATGATTGATATGGCTCCTATATGTAAGGTGTAACGATGCGTATGGGAACATTATCAAGAGATTATCCAGGAAAATTCAACATTTAGAAGTGGAGAAATGTCAGATTATGCATTTTCCTCAGTGGATTGATTAACATGACGATATTGACCTCAACAGGTCACGTTAAAGCCAGGCGAGACGGCAGCTCGATATGACAGACTTTTTGGACAACTGCATGCGCAGGCATTTTGTAGGCTACATACGATAAATTGATAATTGAAGAATTATAATATATTTTAAATGTAATCGTTCATTTTGGAGTTCCTTGTCGACATATTATATTGTTGTATGCCTTTACATGTTAGTTTTCTACCAGAAAGTCATGGAATTAGAATGGATTATTTTGTTAGATACCGTTTTAACGTTGTAACAATTACATCTATCATTATTGCAATATATTAAAATGGAACAATACTAATACTAATAATACTACTAGCCTACTACTACCAATAATAATAATAATAATAATATAGCCTACGTGTTTGCCAAAACGGCACACAAATAGGCCTCCCAAAATGTGAGCAATTGTTGTTAATAATAATAATAATAATAATAATGACTTATTTAATCGATTCGAATTAAGTTAGAAACAACTCAAACTAAAATCACCGATAGCTTATAACAAATGTAGCCTAATTGGACAGGTGAAGAACTTTAAGCCCAAACTCAAGATGAGGGGGGAGGGAGTGCAGGGTGGGGGATGTGGGAAGAGATTTCCCCAAATGCCATTTAATGTCGGAAATATTTCTACCAAATATTGACAAGAGAAAGATATAGGCAGCCGGGAAGAGGCGGCACAAACCGCGGATATAATTAAATGAATGGTCAGTTTGGAGATGAGAGAAAATTAGGTTTGACACTCCCACTTAAACACTGCAAAAACTAAACCAAGACAAAACAACAAAAGACAAAACAAAAATATACAGAAAGAATGTAACTTTCTTAGTAAACAATATACATTGAATTAGAATATATTTTTAAGTGGAATACATTGAATGAGAGTGCAGGGAATTTTTTGTTATTTTTTACTTTCACAATTTCGGACATTTAGTCCATCAAAAATATATCCTTAACCAAGCTGTCTGCCTTCCTTTTTCATGGATAAAAATCTGCACTGTTAACTATTTCTTTACACTATTTTTCGTAATTGACGCTGAATTAAATTAAATGTATTATTATTATTATTATTAGGCTCTTATCATTATTATTATTCAATATTCACAGCATTGCCATTATTGTCACCATTGTTAGGTCTATATCATAGTAATAGCAATGCAAACCAATATACGATTAGAAGAGTAGGTCTATAGTCTATTAAAATTAAGACAACTTTAATTTAAGCCTTGAACTCAGCAGCTCACAGTAGATGCTTGTGAGCAGTGGCAAAGTTGTGCAAAGTTAGATGATATATTGAATAATTGAACAGAGAAAAAAATAAACATTCGGTCGGTTAGGTGGACCTATTGATCTATCTCTTAATCTGGAATAGTTACATGCATCTATTGATTTATAAACACTGTTTATCTAGAAATGTACTGGCACAAATAATTGATAAGGTACACCCACGGCGCCCATAAATATGCATCAACGTTTCACCGGGGTAAACAACTTTTTTTGGGGTGGGGGGGCAAGTCAAGTCAAACAGAGGCTAGATTATTCCAAAAGATTTGAGGGTTTTCTCTGCGACCATATCGCTGCCAGGTCACCCGTGATCCGCATCGACACATCTCCAACTCCCATCTAGGCTAACATGAAAGCGCGCGCGCACACACACACACACAACTCTCTCTCTCTCTCTCACACACACACACACACACACACACACACACACACACACACACACACACACACACACACACACACACACACACACACACACACACACACACACACACACATCTGAATTAGAAAAGCAAATAAACTCACAATACCACTTATTTAAATTGCGATTAAAATAATATTATAATCGATTATATTCTAATAAACGTGTCATTTTTTCCACAAAATCAAGTGCACATCCAAATTTGCCTAGCCTATTTCCAACTATATGGTGTCCCTATCACAACAAATGACACCATTGTAAACATGTGGGGCTATTATCTAAAGCCTAAAACACAAATTTTAGGTCTGATTTTGGATACCCAACCGTTTAAAAAAAATCATAAGCAAACTTTTACTCGCGCAATGATGAATGGGTCTGCCAAAAGCACTGCTTCTCTTACACGTTACATGTATTTGCATCCTGGCTCACGAGAGCGTGAAAAAGATGACACAAAGATAAATGCATCCGCGGCCAAACATTACATACACTTTGTGAAGGTAAATTAGGCTGGGTCACTCATACAGACGGAGAGATACACACACAGCCCAGGTTGCGCATAGCCGACATTAGACGCCTCTTGCTAGCCGTGTGAGTGAGTGGCTGTTTAATTGACTGATTGATACTGTGGTGTGGAGGTGAGGGTTAGACGTAAAGCGTTAACAAATAGAGACACTTAACGGCTAATCCCGGCCAGCACAGACAGCTCTGCGCGGGAGACAACTTCCCCCTCAGCGAGCAGGAGAGCAGCAGTGGTCTAACATGCATTCTGGGCTGGGCAGGACGGGAGACTCAGATGTGACTCCACAAAATCTAGCCTATTTGTGATTGTTCACTATTTAAAGTAGGCTACTATATCCAGACTGGAAGCCAACTAGTCATTTTCAAAACTAAAATAAACAATGATATAGATAGTTAATCGAATCTAAAGTAGCATTGTGTTAAAAGCTCAGCCTAATAACAATAACAACAATAATAATAATAATCCCAATAATATTGGTTTGTCACTTGACACAACAAAAAGTAAACTCATAAAAGAAAACACAGATCCAAAATCTAACAAACAATCATATACTTTTTCTAAAACTAAAACATTTTACGGCCAAAGATATGACGTTATAGACGATGACATACCTCAAGTGTCTTTGCCCAGTGGTTCAGTATTCTTTCAACAGCCAAAGCGTGAGCAGTCTACCCAGGTCTGAGATCACTCTCCAGGCGTTTGTTCCAGTGGCGCACCGAGCCGGGGACCGTGGAAGCAGCACTACACTAACAACCTCGACCGAGGGAACTGACAGAGGGAGGGAGGGAGGGAGGGAGGGAGCGGAGGAGGTGTGCATCTCTCTGTGTGTAAGTAGTTAATTAGTAAATCCCCATTCGCTGTGCCTCGGGTCGGTTTGTTTTCCCCGGTCGACAAGCCGAGAGGAAAGAGAATTTGAAGTAGGATTCGACCCGTTTCCGCTCCTGTGTTTCGTATATGAGGTTTGTGTGTGTGTGTCTTTGTGTGTGTGCACGAGTTTGACTGTGTGTATATATGTGTGTTTTTCCTTTCACACTCTTCTTTTCATTCGCGCCGCCACAAGAGGAGCCCCTCTGTCTTACCTCCTCACTGGTTAGTCACATACTTCCTCACCCTTCCTCTGTTTTAGTAAAACATGTACCAAAATCTTTGTCCATTTTTTGTACTCAACAATGCAAATACGAGTCAATTAACAAAGTATTGGGTTATTTTGCACCGCTAACCTATTTCAGGATAGGCTTAACCCATTCTCATCAATTCAAAGTCTATTCCACGTTGGTTCAACGCAATTTGATTGAAATTACGTGGAAACAACGTTGATTCAACCAGTGTGTGCCCAGTGGGAAGACGTAGAATAAAGCCCCAACATGTACCATTGTGCACTCAAAGTGACACGTCAAACATCGTTCTCGGTCGTTATTCTATCCCTTCACATATTCGCTCCCCTCACTATCCTCACTATTCTTTCAGACTGAATCCTCACTATTCTTTCAGACTGAATCCTCACTATTCTTTCAGACTGAATCCTCACTATTCTTTCAGACTGAATCCTCACTATTCTTTCAGACTGAATCCTCACTATTCTTTCAGACTGAATCCCCACTATTCTTTCAGACTGAATCCTCACTATTCTTTCAGACTGAATCCTCACTATTCTTTCAGACTGAATACTCACTATTCTTTCAGACTGAATCCTCACTATTCTTTCAGACTGAATCCTCACTATTCTTTCAGACTGAATCCTCAAAATTCTTTCAGACTGAATCCTCACTACTCTTTCAGACTGAATCCCCACTATTCTTTCAGACTGAATCCCCACTATTCTTTCAGACTGAATCCTCACTATTCTTTCAGACTGAATCCCCACTATTCTTTCAGACTGAATCCTCACTATTCTTTCAGACTGAATCCTCACTATTCTTTCAGACTGAATCCTCACTATTCTTTCAGACTGAATCCCCATTATTCTTTCAGACTGAATCCTCACTATTCTTTCAGACTGAATCCCCACTATTCTTTCAGACTGAATCCTCACTATTCTTTCAGACCGAATCCCCACTATTATTTCAGACTGAATCCCCACTATTCTTTCAGACTGAATCCTCACTATTCTTTCAGACTGAATCCTCACTATTCTTTCAGACTGAATCCTCAAAATTCTTTCAGACTGAATCCTCACTATTCTTTCAGACTGAATCCCCACTATTCTTTCAGACTGAATCCCCACTATTCTTTCAGACTGAATCCTCACTATTCTTTCAGACTGAATCCCCACTATTCTTTCAGACTGAATCCTCACTATTCTTTCAGACTGAATCCCCACTATTCTTTCAGACTGAATCCCCACTATTATTTCAGACTGAATCCTCACTATTCTTTCAGACCGAGTCCTCACTATTCTTTCAGACTGAATCCTCACTATTCTTTCAGACCGAATCCCCACTATTCTTTCAGACTGAATCCTCACTATTCTTTCAGACTGAATCCTCACTATTCTTTCAGACTGAATCCTCACTATTCTTTCAGACTCAATCCTCACTATTCTTTCAGACTGAATCCTCACTACTCTTGATTAGATTCCATGCCAGATGATGCCTAAAAACGCATAAGCCACCGCCACAGCCACTGCCATATTTCTAGAGGGAATTCAACATAATGGGTAAAAGAAAAGGAGAAGATATTAAGAAGATACAGTATCATTCACTTTCACAGTCAAGGGCCATTTATTTCCTCTTACCACACATCCAACATTCAATAAAGGGGTGTAGTTAAATGTCTCTATGGGACATAATTCCCTAAATATCACTGTATACACCACAATTACCAACAAGAGCAAAAAGACACGTAGGGCTGCAAAAGCAAGGCTGTAGCGCTACGCTATACCACACACACACTTCAATGTACATCCTCAGTCCCATGCCAGCAATCGACCCTGCGCTAACCAACTTTAATTACTTAATTGATCCTCAATCAGCTACTTAATAATCAATTAGGTAAACCTATGGAACTCACTCGAGTGCAGAGAGGTGCAGTATCTGACAAGGGAGTCACCGAGACAGAGGAGAAGATGGAGAGAGGGATGTGGTGATGGGATGCATGCATGGGTAGCAAGAGATAGTGTGTGTATCACAGGAGGTTGGTGACACCTTAATTTGGGAGGAAGGGCTCATGGTAATGGCTGGTGCAGAATAAGTATCAAATACATCAAACACATGGTTTCCATGGTTTCCAAAATATACAAAGTATATTGAAAGCAGGTGCTTCCACACAGATGTGGTTCCTGAGTTAATTATGCAATTAACATCCCATCATGGTTGGGGTCATTTATAAAAATGCTGGCCAGGCCATTATTTTGTCTACCATGGCTATGCCCCCATGATGTCGCATCCCTCCAATAGAGTTCCAGAAACTTGTAGAATCTATGTCAAGGTGCATTGAAGCTGTTCTGGTTCGCTGTAGCCCAACACCCTATTTAAGACACTTTATGTTGTTGTTTCCTTATTTTGTCAGTTACCTGTAAGTCCACAGTGGATATTCAGATAAGAACATTCGGGTCAAACAAGAACAAGATACCAAAACACACACACACGCACACACACGCACACACACACATACACACACCTCTTTACCGCCCTCTAGTGTGTCCTGTGCTGATGTGAATGTCTGGGCTTGTTAAAGATGCTTGTGCATGTTCTGCATGACGTCCCCATCCTTTCTCCTCCCTACGAGCCCTTCTATGTCCATCTAACCTTTTCTGGTCATTTTTCACCTCCATGTTCCCTTGAGTTTCCTGTCAAGTTTCCCCTATAACACCAAACCTATCATGATACTGTGCTGAAGCATGTAATTATAAGTCCTTGACATTAACCCATGTCTGTTAACGTGTGTGTATCATAGTGTTTACACACCTGTCTGGGAGGGGGGCTAAGTGTGTGTGTATCATAGTGTTTACACACCTGTCTGGGAGGGGGGCTAAGTGTGTGTGTATCATAGTGTTTACACACCTGTCTGGGAGGGGGGCTAAGTGTGTGTGTATCATAGTGTTTACACACCTGTCTGGGAGGGGGGCTAAGTGTGTGTGTATCATAGTGTTTACACACATGTCTGGGAGGGGGCTAAGTGTGTGTGTATTATAGTGTTTACACACATGTCTGGGAGGGGGGCTAAGTGTGTGTGTATCATAGTGTTTACACACATGTCTGGGAGGGGGCTAAGTGTCTGTGTATCATAGTGTTTACACACATGTCTGGGAGGGGGGCTAAGTGTGTGTGTATCAGTGTTTACACACATGTCTGGGAGGGGGCTAAGTGTGTGTGTATCATAGTGTTACACACCTGTCTGGGAGGGGGCTAAGTGTGTGTGTGTATCAGTGTTTACACACATGTCTGGGAGGGGGGCTAAGTGTGTGTGTATCAGTGTTTACACGTGTCTGGGAGGGGGCTAAGTGTGTGTGTATCAGTGTTTACACACGTGTCTGGGAGGGGGCTAAGTGTGTGTGTATCAGTGTTTACACACCTGTCTGGGAGGGGGGCTAAGTGTGTGTGTATCAGTGTTTACACACATGTCTGGGAGGGGGATAAGTGTGTGTGTGTGTGTATCAGTGTTTACACACATGTCTGGGAGGGGGGCTAAGTGTGTGCGTATCAGTGTTTACACACATGTCTGGGAGGGGGATTAAGTGTGTGTGTATCATAGTGTTTACACACCTGTCTGGGAGGGGGACTAAGTGTGTGTGTATCATAGTGTTTACACACATGTCTGGGAGGGGGACTAAGTGTGTGTGTATCATAGTGTTTACACACCTGTCTGGGAGGGGGACTAAGTGTGTGTGTATCATAGTGTTTACACACATGTCTGGGAGGGGGGCTAAGTGTGTGTGTATCATAGTGTTTACACACATGTCTGGGAGGGGGGCTAAGTGTGTGTGTATCATAGTGTTTACACATGTGTCTGAGAGGGGGGCTAAGTGTGTGTGTATCAGTGTTTACACACGTGTCTGGGAGGGGGCTAAGTGTGTGTGTATCAGTGTTTACACACATGTCTAGGAGGGGGGCTAAGTGTGTGTGTATCATAGTGTTTACACACATGTCTGGGAGGGGGGCTAAGTGTGTGTGTATCATAGTGTTTACACACGTGTCTGGGAGGGGGGCTAAGTGTGTGTGTATCATAGTGTCTACACACATGTCTGGGAGGGGGGCTAAGTGTGTGTGTATCAGTGTTTACACATGTGTCTGAGAGGGGGGCTAAGTGTGTGTGTATCAGTGTTTGCACACATGTCTGGGAGGGGGCTAAGTGTGTGTGTATCAGTGTTTACACACATGTCTGGGAGGGGGGCTAAGTGTGTGTGTATCAGTGTTTACACACATGTCTGGGAGGGGGCTAAGTGTGTGTGTATCAGTGTTTACACACATGTCTGGGAGGGGGCTAAGTGTGTGTGTATCATAGTGTTTACACACATGTCTGGGAGGGGGCTAAGTGTGTGTGTATCAGTGTTTACACACATGTCTGGGAGGGGGCTAAGTGTGTGTGTATCATAGTGTTTACACACATGTCTGGGAGGGGGCTAAGTGTGTGTGTATCAGTGTTTACAGACCTGTCTGGGAGGGGGATAAGTGTGTGTGTATCAGTGTTTACACACATGTCTGGGAGGGGGGCTAAATGTGTGTGTATCATAGTGTTTACACACGTGTCTGGGAGGGGGCTAAGTGTGTGTGTATCATATTGTTTACACACGTGTCTGGGAGGGGGACTAAGTGTGTGTGTATCAGTGTTTACACATGTGTCTGGGAGGGGGACTAAGTGTGTGTGTATCATAGTGTTTACACACGTGTCTGGGAGGGGGCTAAGTGTGTGTGTATCAGTGTTTACACATGTGTCTCGGAGGGGGACTAAGTGTGTGTGTATCAGTGTTTGCACACGTGTCTGGGAGGGGGGCTAAGTGTGTGTGTATCATAGTGTTTACACACATGTCTGGGAGGGGACTAAGTGTGTGTGTATCAGTGTTTACACATGTGTCTGGGAGGGGGACTAAGTGTGTGTGTATCATTGTGTTTACACACGTGTCTGGGAGGGGGCTAAGTGTGTGTGTATCATAGTGTTTACACACGTGTCTGGGAGGGGGCTAAGTGTGTGTGTATCATAGTGTTTACACACATGTCTGGGAGGGGACTAAGTGTGTGTGTATCAGTGTTTACACATGTGTCTGGGAGGGGGACTAAGTGTGTGTGTATCAGTGTTTACACACGTGTCTGGGAGGGGGCTAAGTGTGTGTGTGTGGGTATCGGGAGAAGGGGATATCAGACACACGGTCACATACTCAGCAGATGAAAGCTCCGCCAATACTCTCATAGTCCCTAAGGATCATAGGAATATTGATATGGACACTGGTGTGTGTGTGTATGTGTATGTGTGTCTGTCTACATACGTGTGTGTGTGTGTGTGTGTGTGTGTGTGTGTGTGTGTGTGTGTGTGTGTGTGTGTCTCACAGCCAAAAGGGTGGAAGCAGTGGACAATACAGTACCTCCTAACCACTGACCCAAGGCCAATCCCAGACGCCTTATAACACCAATAGGGTTGAAGCAGTAGTGTGGTCACAGATCCTAGATCTGCGCTTGGGATGTGGTTCCGGGGCCTGGTAGGCATTCTGCCAGAGAGTAGTGGTGGAGGGGGAGGATGGATAACTGACCTACAGCATTCCCATTGATTGAGGTAATTAATATAAGTAGAGCAGGGGAATTTTAGCTCACTTTTCACTGTATAGATTTGCTGTCTCCTTATATTTTGTCTGTTTTATGTCTTTTCAATGCAAATCCAATGTATTTTGTCCCCCGTCTGATCATGACAGCTAATTTGGTATAAGAGAGATTTTGATAGGGGAGGTTTTAATTGTGGTACAACAAAGACGTGGCTTGATTGGTTGATATACAACCTCACAGCAGTGTGGGTGTTAGACTGCTTTGGAGTGAGGGGTTTAGAATCTAGTTATTTAAGTCTATACTACTGTACATTTATCATGAATTTACTGTACAGTTCTATTTCTACATTTCTAGACTTTATTACATCAACAGTGGTATTGGCAGACGTTTTTACCTTGTTTCCAAAGGAAACGAGTGCATATGAGAGAGAGGGGGAGAGAGAGAGAGAGTGAGAGAGAGAGAGAGAGAGTGAGAGAGAGAGAGAGAGAGAGAGAGCAAATAGATAGGCCTAATAGGTACAGACAGAGATTGGGAAAGAGAAGGAGAGAGGATGTAGAGAGAGGAGGAGGGAGAGAAGGGGGGGACAGACAGACACAGAAATACTCATAGACATTTACAGAGTGTGTGTGTGTGTGTGTGTGTGTGTGTGTGTGTGTGTGTGTGTGTGTGTGTGTGTGTGTGTGTGTGTGTGTGTGTGAGAGAGAGAGAGAGAGAAAGAGGGGGGAAGAGTCAGGTAGGAAAAAGAAAGAAAGAGGGGGATAGATAGCGGGAGGTGACACAAGCAGGACAGACAAGAAGACAGAAAGAAGAAGGGGGGAAATGGAGAGAAAAGGGGGGGAGAGCAAGAAAGAGCTCCACTGCCTAGTCTTAATCTGAGCTGTTCTAATCAATAGCCCATTTCCCATTGTTGCCAGAGCCCTTCGATCGCTACACCAGGGAATTAACACACCCACTTTAATCTAGAGGGGGGAGACAGGTCTGGGGTGGGGGGGGAGCAGCTGTGGAGGCATTCTCAAATGAAATCAAATCTAATTGTTATCAGTGTCGGGTCTGACGTTATTACTACCACTGTTAGAATTATCCCCAGCATATAGCTCTACTATTCCCCATATAGTATCAGTTCTGTGTACAGCATGCAGCATGCTTTATGTGGCTCTGACTAAAATCGCTATATTGTGAAAAGGCTGTCATTTGAGGTTTGCTCTACTATTTTAGATTGAGTCCAATTTGATATAGGTTCTTCAATTGAACATATCAACCGCCCTAGCTAATGAAACATGATGGTGTGGCAGAGGGATAGTACAGGCAAGTAGCAGACTGATGTAGGGGGACTTCTTTGATGCTGGACCCCACAGAAAAGCCAGGATGTGGGTATAGGATATAGTACACTGTATTATAGTCATGGATCATTTTTTATAAGTCATTTTATAATTTTCTGGATTATGTGTGTATAGTTTTTTTGATTGGTATTATTGCACTGTTGGATCTAGAAACACAAGCATTTCTCTGCAGATCTGTGTACGTAACCAATACAATTTGATTTGATTTAGTAAAATTATCCTGGATACTTGTTTGATTCTGCATTAATGAGCCTAACCAATAGCAGGCTAAAGACGAGGCAGACTGACTTGAGCAGTGGGGTAGATAGTCTGTGTGTCTGTTGGAGTATCAGTAGCCCGCTGCAGGTGAAGCTATAGACGGTTACCATGAGTCATGGGTAGGCTTATGGAATCTATGGAGATCCAAACAGATTTACATGATGTCTTGCTTTGCATTGTGTCATGAAGTGGGCTATAGTAGGGGACTGTAGGCATCATGAAGCAGCCATTAGCTCAACAAAACACAACAGAGCTCAGTATTTGTCAGTCTAAAGAAGAGCACCCCCCCACCCCATCCATAAACCCAATCTCTAAAACCATAAAAATGAAACAAAGAAACCTTAATTCAGATTATTTAATCCAGTTTGCACCCTAATACACAGACTAATGGGGAATAGGGTGTCATTTTGGACACACTTTTAGTGTCTACAGCCCCGGGTGTGGCCTATAGGTCTTTGCACATCCAGCCTAAGGAAACATCCTTGGGGGTAAAAGGAAACACGGCATGATAACTCTCCTCTTCCCTCCCAGTCTCCCCCAAGGCTAGCGCCCAACTTTTCCTCCAATCCATTCTACTTCCTCCAGTCCCCTTTTGAAGTCATTTCATAACAGAGCAATTTTCTCGTTAGCGTTGGTCTTTAATTGTGGGTAATTAAGCGTGGTGGTGTGGTGGAGGGAGCGCTGCTCGGCCGACTAGGGGGAAATTAGCCGCAGTTCAGCTGTGAAATATGGGGTTAAGTGAGAGAAGGGGGTGGGGGGGTAAGTGACTCCCAAACATGGGGCAGGCCAACTTGGGGGTAGGTAGGGCAGGTGGGACGGGAGGGTTGAAGAAATGAAGGGTGTATAGAAAGAGAGGGGTGAATCAGAGAGGCAAATATGGTTTACTGAAGAGCAAAGGAAAGATAACAGTAAGGACAGAGGAAAGGGGAAGGATAACAGTAAGGACAGAAGAAAGGGGAAGGATAACAGTAAGGACAGAAGAAAGGGGAAGGATAACAGTAAGGACAGAAGAAAAGGGAAGGATAACAGTAAGGACAGAAGAAAAGGGAAGGATAACAGTAAGGACAGAAGAAAAGGGAAGGATAACAGTAAGGACAGAAGAAAGGGGAAGGATAACAGTAAGGACAGAAGAAAAGGGAAGGATAACAGTAAGGACAGAAGAAAAGGGAAGGATAACAGTAAGGACAGAAGAAAAGGGAAGGATAACAGTAAGGACAGAAGAAAAGGGAAGGATAACAGTAAGGACAGAAGAAAAGGGAAGGATAACAGTAAGGACAGAGGAAAGGGGAAGGATAACAGTGAGGACAGAAGAAAAGGGAAGGATAACAGTAAGGACAGAGGAAAGGGGAAGGATAACAGTGAGGACAGAAGAAAGGGGAAGGATAACAGTAAGGACAGAGAAAAAGAATGAGGTAAATTCACAGGCACTGATAAGAGGGAACATAAAGCAAGACTGTATAAAGCAGGAACAATGTTATTCTATCTATTTTACAATCAATTGGTTGAATGAATAAACAGATAACACATCTAGTATCATGATCTCTTTATGGAGTGCAGTCATCTAATAAGATTACCTATAGACATACATCCATGCAACAGTCCTCTGCCGTGTCTCAGCCAAACTCTGAAGCAGATCTAGCTGACATGGAGTGGATTACTGACTTTATGAACTGGGAGTGACCCTTGATTAAATGTAGTACCCAGCTGAATAAAGCCCCCGTGCCCTTCACATCCGTTAATGCGTTTACGTAAGCCCGCCTAACGGCTATAAACGTCGGAAGAGCCATAAAGCAGATGAGGAATGTTTGGAGCCATTGACTGTACTGTCATCGTCTCAGTGCTGGAGGACTGACTCTGGACCTGCCTTTATGACTGTTTTATCACTCATGGAACCATTCAACCTGACAATAATCAACCTGTTAAAGTTAACATAAATATCACCTCAGTCGACCCACGTACAAGACAAATAGCTGAACGGCTGTGTTTCTGAGAGGTGTGGATGTTGATGTAGCCGACCTAATCAATGGATGAGGCTCAAAGCCACTGATGAACCAGCCAGGTTGTTCAAGATTGACGTTGAAATTGGACGTCTTTCCATGTCCTGAGAACGTTGGGAAATGCCTTCAAAACCGGCCACTAGGGGCAACAGTGGGTTTTGATGGGGTGTTGGGTTTGGTTTTGATGGGGTGTTGGGTTTGGTTTTGATGGGGTGTTGTGGAGAGGGTGCTGGCATGTGCGTAATCCCATAACTCTGGATCAGAAGGTCATGTGTTCAATCCCAGTTGTGGACACTGTTAATTTATTTTTGGTTTTAACCCTATCCCAAACCTTAACCCTTTCCTTACCATTCAGAATGAATGACTAAACGTAATGTTTCAACCCTATCCCAAACCTTAACCCTTTACTAAACCATTCAGAATGAATGATTAAATGTAATGTTTTAACCCTATCCCAAACCTTAACCCTTTCCTTAACCATTCAGAATGAATGACTAAATGTAATGTTTCAACCCTATCCCAAACCTTAACCCTTTACTAAACCATTCAGAATGAATGACTAAATGTAATGTTTCAACCCTATCCCAAACCTTAACCCTTTACTAAACCATTCAGAATGAATGATTAAACGTAATGTTTTAACCCTATCCCAAACCTTAACCCTTTCCTTAACCATTCAGAATGAATGATTAAACGTAATGTTTTAACCCTATCCCAAACCTTAACCCTTTACTAAACCATTCAGAATGAATGATTAAACGTAATGTTTTAACCCTATCCCAAACCTTAACCCTTTACTAAACCATTCAGAATGAATGACTAAATGTAATGTTTTAACCCTATCCCAAACCTTAACCCTTTCCTTAACCATTCAGAATGAATGACTAAATGTAATGTTTTAACCCTATCCCAAACCTTAACCCTTTACTAAACCATTCAGAATGAGTGACTAAACTTAATGTTATAACCCTATCTCAAACCTTAATCCTTACCTTAACCATTCAGAATGAATGACTAAACTTGACCTTTAACTTCGACGTTTGACCTTCGGGGAAATGGAACAATACAGAGCAGCAGGAGCAACAAAATGTGACTTTTGGAGAACATGGATGAACGTCTAATTCTGCAGTGAGACTGAGACCTTGTTGCTTTTCCAGCCAGGCATCCTGAATAACAAAAATATACCTGTGATTGATACCACTGATATAATTGGAAAAAAATCCTATGCTTACTTGGCCTTTACCTCTGGCCCAGCCGGTGTCTCATGCCTAATGCTTTACCCTGACTGATCACACTGTGGCCCATCTAGATACAGCACTGACACTGCTACAGAGATACACCTCACAGGGGCTTGACTGATTGGTGTCTCACCTTTTCCCCCATCCCTAGCAAACACAGATGATTAATCAAATGTCATTCTAAACTGAAGATCGTGATTAGTTGATTGGAGTCAGGTGTGTTAGCTGGGGAAAATTGTGCCTCCAATCAGGCCCTCGAGGACTGCAATTGTCCACCCCTGCTCTACAGGTAACTTTCCCCCTCAAATATACACCATTGTAAACCTACTTACATTATAAGTGCTGCAAGCATTAACTAAGGCCAGCCACACACTGTATGAGTTTGAGGCTTTCCTTGCACATAAACACACACGCACACACACACACATTCTGTACCTACAACTTCTCAAGCGAAACCTCCATTTGTTTACCCATGTACTAAAGCTCCCTTGCCTCCTCACTTCCTTTCCTTCCACACTCTCTCGCCACTTAGATACACGGCTTTACATCTCACCGTTTCGCTCTTTTGAAGCGAAGAAATACACTACTGTTCAAAAGTTTGGGGTCACTTAGAAATGTCCTTGTTTTTGAAAGAAAAGCACATTTTTTGTCCATTAAAATAACATCAAATTGATCAGAAATACAGTGTAGACATTGTTAATGTTGTACATGACTATCGTAGCTGGAAATGGCTGATTTTAATGGAATATCTACATAGGCGTACAGAGGCCCATTATCAGCAACCATCGCTCCTGTGTTCCAATGGCACGTTGTGTTAGCTAATCCAAGTTTATCATTTTAAAAGGCTAATTGATCATTAGAAAACCCTTTTGCAATTGTGTTAGCACAGCTGAAAATGTGGTGCTGACTAAAGAAGCAATCAAACTGGCCAGCATTTGTGGGTTCGATTACAGGCTCAAAATGGCCAGAAACAAATAACTTTATTTTTTTAGGCAGAGTTATAAAGAAAAAGACATATCTCAGAATGGCCAATAAAAAGAAAAGATGAAGATAGGCAAAAGAACACAGACACTGAACAGAGGAACTCTGCCTAGAAGGCCAGCATCCTGGAGTCTCCTCTTCACTGTTGACGTTGAGACTGGTGTTTTGCGAGTACTATTTAATTAAGCTTCCAGTTGAGGACTTGTGAGGTGTCTGTTTCTCAAACTAGACACTCTAATGTACTTGTCCTCTTGCTCATTTGTGCACCGGGGCCTCCCACTCCTTTTTCTATTCTGGTTAGAGCCAGTTTGCGCTGTTCTGTGAAGGGAGTAGTACACAGCATTGTACGAGATCTTCAGTTTCTTGGCAATTTCTCACATGGAATAGCCTTAATTTCTCAGAACAAGAATAGACTGACGAGTTTCAGAAGAAAGTTATTTGTTTCTGGCCATTTTGAGCCTGTAAACAAACCCACAAATGCTGACGCTCCAGATACTCAACTTGTCTAAAGAAGGCCAGTTTTATTGCTTCTTTAATAAGCACCACAGTTTTCAGCTGTGCAAACATAATTGCAAAAGGGTTTTCTAATGATCAATTAGCCTTTTAAAATGATAAACTTGGATTAGCTAACACAACGTGCCATTGGAACACAGGAGTGATGGATGCTGATAATGGGCCTCTGTAAACCTATGTAGATATTCCATTAAAAATCAGCCATTTCCAGCTACAATAGTCATTTACAACATTATCAATGTCTATGCTGTATTTCTGATCAATTTGATGTTATTTTAATGGACAAAAAAATAATAATCTTTCAAAAACAAGGACATTTCTAAGTGACCCCAAACTTTTGAACGGCAGTGTACACTGAGTGTACAAAACATTGAGGACACCTTCCTTATATTGAGTTGCACCCCCCTCCCCCCCGCCCCCCTTTTACCCCCAGAACAGCCTCAATTTGTCTGGTGCCGAAAGCGTTCCACAGGGATGCTGGCCCATGTTGACTCCAATGCTTCCCACAGTTGGCTGGATGTCATTTTTTTGTGATGGACCCTTCTTGATACACATGGGAAACTGTTGAGCGTGAAACCCCCAGCAGCGCCTGGTACCTACTACCATACCCCATTCAAAGGCACTTACATCTTTTGTCTTGCCCACTCACCCTCTGAATGGCACACATACACAATCCATGTCTCAATTGTCTCAAAGCTTAAATATCCTTCTTTAACCTGTCTCCTGTCATTGAAAGAGCAGGTGTTTTTGATGTTTTGTACACTCAGTGTAGGCCTACATTACAAATGCAACGCAACACGTTTTCTCATCAAAGAAGCAACTCAATTTCTCGTCAAAGAAGCATCGCAATACTGCTTAATAGCAAGAGAACCGACGTAGATCTATTTGGAGACGCATTGAGCGCAGTACAATACACTCCCGTGCGCATTCTGTAGATCAATCCATTTCTGAAGGAGCCACGTGTTTTTCCCCTCAATCTCTTGAGCTCTCTGTTTCCAGAGCACTCCGACGTCTTCTTTTAGTATTCCTCTCACTTAGTCTAATGTGTCTATCCAGAGGCAATGGGAAGAGAGCATGCTTACCTTCTCCGATGCGCTCTCATCGACTTGGCAGTAGGTCCCACTTGAGTTTCCGGGGTCCGGTCGACGTAACTGACATAGACATCAACTCATGAGCACTTTTCACTGCCCATCCTCCACATGTGCATAATAGTAGGCTAAAGCAACTCAAAGAAATATAAATAGGCTAATAAATAGGGTAGACTATAGCTATAAAAGTTACTGATAAACAGAAAATAATCGGAATATTGAGTATTAGGTTAAAGAAAAACGGACCTAGTATGAGTAGACTAGAGTGTACACAACCAGGCGGGTAAACAAAAACAAACAAAACTCTGTTGAAATGTCCTGCGTAAAAACAAATAGGCTAGTTTGATAAAAGAAAAGAGGACAAATGCAAAAAAAGATGTTGTCCGCTCTAAACGTTTCCTATGTCACTTCCATCTGCGTCCGCGGTGCGTAAGAGATGGGACAAGAAGAAGAAGCTGCGAACCAGATGGAGACATGACGAGAAACACGAGAAACAATGCTATATGAGAGGGCGAGGCAGGTTGAGAGGGCGAGGCAGGTTGACAGCGCTTGCTAGGGGGAGAGCAAGCGAGCTTGAAAGAGAGGTCCAGGACGCGGGGAAAGAGCAGAGCAGAGAGGGGGTGGAGAGAAAGAGATTGAGAAGCTCATATGGGTCTAGCCTTCTACACCCAAGCTGGCTGCACTTAAGTTTTTCTATCTGCTCTTTAAAATGTGTTCTGCGCGTGTTCCTGTGTGTGCACGAAACAAAAAATTGACCAGCCGACTCTAAGCAAAGTGGGAGACCGCCACTGAAAATATATGTACACGGTGGCCAGATAGAGGATCGATCAGGTTATAATTTTGCCCAAAGTCGGGGAAAATAAAGTTCATGGAGGAATGAAATTTGAAAACAGATGGCGAATCTCGTCGCCTTAAATAAGATTCGATCTCTTGGAATGGAGTGTAGATAATATTTGGTTGGACGTTTGATGAAAATGACAGATTTTTCATTTTGGACAGGTGGGGGTAGAGAGGTGATGGAGTAACAGGGGGAGGGGGTCCGGGGGCGGGTGACAGTGGGAGTGAGACTACGTGCAGGTGATAGAGGGGGGATCCGATGTGGCTAGGGACAGAAACTAAACTTGGGAGAAGAAAACGGTGTATTTCTTCCCTTAGAGCTTATCCCATCCTCATCCCTCTATTTCTACCTCCACAGCGTGGTAACTGCCCCTCCCTTCTAACCCCGCACACCCCCGGCGTTCCACAAAGGGGGGGGGGAGAGAAAACAAGAATACCAAATAAATGAGAAATTTTCGTACAGGCCCCGCTTCCGTGCGTTTCATGCTAGCAATAACAATTAAATATCGACCGCTTTCCCGGCCGGAGAGAACCTGAGATACCCAGAGACTGCCAAGTACGGAGACCCCCGCGCGCACCCCCTCCCCTCCATTTCTCCATCTTGCTCATATGCACTCACTCTCCTCCTTTTCTAGTCATCCCTCTCTCCTTATAATCCAAATCCAACTCAATCTCTTCTAATTTTGTGTATCTCATTTGTCTTGACGCTTTCCATCCCTCCTCCCACACTTTGTCATCAGCTGCAGCAGTCTTATCAACGTTTTTTTGTGGTAGCCCTTGGCCCAAACTCTGCTTTTCTCTCAACACGCAACACAACAAAATATGCCTGTGACTTTATTCAAATCATATATAATGAACTGAGATTCATAAAGGTTGCCACCAGAATAGTGGTTATATTTAGGCATATGAATAGTAGAAGATAGGGGACCATGTTCAGCTCAGCATCTTCCTCTCTAAGTAGGCCTAAACCACTTGTAGTATGTCTACATTTTCATTATTTTGATCTGAGTCATTTAGCAGGTGCTCTTATCCAGAGCGACTTACAATAGTGAGTGCATACATACATTTTCAAATTTGTTTGTACTGGTCCCCCGTGGGAATCGAACCCACAACCCTGGCGTTGCAAGTGCCATGCTCTATCAACTTAGCCACACGGGACTGTATTTACTATATAGTCCCCTTTTAGAAAGGGATCTATGGGTCTATTGGCCCATTTCATCAAACTAAAACAATGCCTTTTATTTGGCAAACATTTATGGTTTCACACTGTAGCCTACTACAGCATGTCTACTGTGTTATATATACAGGAAGGAAAACAGGTATATCTAGGACATGGGCCAGAGGGCCTAAAGGGCCAATGCAGGGGCCAGTAAAAGGGCGGCAAAAAACAGGTAGACTTCATTTTCTTCCAACAGCCTTCTTTAGTTGATTGACGTGTCCTCTAGATTCATGGAACTCGTGACAAGAATGTGAGAGCGGTGGCATTATGTTGGACTGAATTCTTGAGCGCGAGCAATACCAACTTTCCAAACGAATTGCACACCTATCAAAAGTTTCTCCATCATTGTCGTGTGTCTTCTCGCTGCTCTTTATACTTTTTTTCCGCCTCAGAACTTCTTTCTCTTCGCGCCCAAGTCATTCGATTTCTATTTATTCACCCACCCACCCCAACCTCCCCTCTCAGCACTCCACCTTCGCTCTCTCCTCATCCGATCTAGCCGTTTTCACACCTCTCCGCATCTTCGTCCGCTATTAAAACCCACCCACCACCCCAACCTCACCTCTCCGCATCTTCGTCCGCTATTAAAACCCATCCCTCCTCATAGTCGCCCTATTTCTCTCTTTTGCCATCCCACTGGCTTCCCCTCCGTTCTTCCCTCCACCTCGTTATCTCACCGATAGGATTTAATTAGTTAATGCATTAATTATCTACGCCCCAATACCTGCACCATTAACATACCTTCCCCCTAGCCCTCTCACCGCCCAGACCTCCAGGCTAGCTGTGTAGCTGTGTCCGTGCACACAAAAAAAATCCCCGTTTTTCCCTTTTACCCCATGCCTCTTTTTCACTCTATTTCTCGGTCTTCCACTCTTTGCCCCCTACCGATTTCCCCCCAGTCATCTCTCCCCGTCTATCTCTCTTCTGCCCCCCCCCCCCTACACTCTCCCCTTTTCTCTCAGAGCCGAGCAGTCGCCTGCGCCGGCTAGTCTCTCTCCCCGGCGTTGGAATTATGAAAAATGCGCCCATCGACAGAGCGCCTCAGCTTCGATTAGCCGAGATGGGACATGACAGGCCGCGATCAATACTTATACCGTCCTATAACGTGTCAACTAATGAATCAATCTCGGCTAAATTTTCCATTTTTCAAAAGCCGACGCGAGAGACTGGAATATCCTCTTTTGTAAAGATATTATTATCGATTTCGTCGGCAATTTGACATCGGGGGTAGTTAATTCCACTCTAGAATAAAATTGAAAACACTTGAGATTGAAGTGAGAGAGGGAGGGAGCGAGGGAGGCAAGGGCAGGCAGGCGGGGAGGGGGGAGACGGTTGTTGACTTGATAAAAGAGGATGGGAAGATGGAAGGAAGGGGAAAACGTGTAGGAAGAAGAGATACCACTATAGTCCTATAGATTTTCTCTATCTTCAAAAATAAAAATTCTAAAATAAAATATATCGTTTGAGAGGGACAGTAATAAATAAATATGGTTAGTAAATGAATGGTGGTCAGTGAATGTTTGAGTAGTATACTGCCCTACCAAGCAAGAAAACAGTATACTGCCCTACCAAGCAAGAAAACAGTATACTGCCCTACCAAGCAAGAAAACAGTACACTGCTCATTTTGTAAAAAATGAGTAAATATAATTTTGCTACATTAAAAATACATGCTTAATCATGCGAACAAGTATCCTGGCTCTATTGTATTGTGTTCTGGAGAAAATGGGGGTCATGTTAGCAGTAACTGCATAAAGTTACTGTGAAACCAAGGTAAATAAAAGCCATTGTTTTTCAGTTCCAGCTATGAGCAGTTTATGCTTTTTTGCTTGGTAGGGCAGTATAGGCCTATAGGGAGGACGTATTCAGCCCACTGTCATGTTAGCATATGCTATACAGTATGTGAGGTTGTGTGTGAGTGTATATGTATCAGTGTGTACAGTATGTGAGGTTGTGTGTGTGAGTGTATATGTATCAGTGTGTACAGTATGTCAGGTTGTGTGTGAGTGTATATGTATCAGTTTGTACAGTATGTGAGGTTGTGTGTGAGTGTATATGTATCAGTGTGTACAGTATGTGAGGTTGTGTGTGAGTGTATATGTATCAGTGTGTACAGTATGTGAGGTTGTGTGTGAGTGTATATGTATCAGTGTGTACAGTATGTGAGGTTGTGTGTGTGAGTGTATATGTATCAGTGTGTACAGTATGTGAGGTTGTGTGTGTGAGTGTATATGTATCAGTGTGTACAGTATGTCAGGTTGTGTGTGAGTGTATATGTATCAGTTTGTACAGTATGTGAGGTTGTGTGTGAGTGTATATGTATCAGTGTGTACAGTATGTGAGGTTGTGTGTGAGTGTATATGTATCACTTTGTACAGTATGTGAGGTTGTGTGTGAGTGTATATGTATCAGTGTGTACAGTGTGTGAGTGTATATGTATCAGTGTGTACAGTGTGTGAGGTTGTGTGTGAGTGTATATGTATCAGTGTGTACAGTGTGTGAGTGTATATGTATCAGTGTGTACAGTATGTGAGGTTGTGTGTGTGAGTGTATATGTATCAGTGTGTACAGTGTGTGAGGTTGTGTGTGTGAGTGTATATGTATCAGTGTGTACAGTGTGTGAGGTTGTGTGTGTGAGTGTATATGTATCAGTGTGTACAGTATGTGAGGTTGTGTGTGTGAGTGTATATGTATCAGTGTGTACAGTGTGTGAGGTTGTGTGTGAGTGTATATGTATCAGTGTGTACAGTGTGTGAGGTTGTGTGTGAGTGTATATGTATCAGTGTGTACAGTATGTGAGGTTGTGTGTGAGTGTATATGTATCAGTGTGTACAGTGTGTGAGGTTGTGTGTGAGGGTGTATATGTATCAGTGTGTACAGTATGTGAGGTTGTGTGTGAGTGTATATGTATCAGTGTGTACAGTGTGTGAGGTTGTGTGTGAGTGTATATGTATCAGTGTGTACAGTGTGTGAGGTTGTGTGTGAGTGTATATGTATCAGTGTGTACAGTGTGTGAGGTTGTGTGTGAGTGTATATGTATCAGTGTGTACAGTGTGTGAGGTTGTGTGTGAGGGTGTATATGTATCAGTGTGTACAGTGTGTGAGGTTGTGTGTGAGTGTATATGTATCAGTGTGTACAGTATGTGAGGTTGTGTGTGAGTGTATATGTATCAGTGTGTACAGTGTGTGAGGTTGTGTGTGTGAGTGAATATGTATCAGTGTGTACAGTGTGTGAGGTTGTGTGTGAGGGTGTGTGTAGTAGAGAGAGGGAGTCAGCATGCGTGTCAGAGTGAAATATAGATGGAGGCCAGCGTGTGTGAGGGTCAGCGAGGTGCAGTGTAACTGTCCACAATCACAGCCTTATTTACCTGTCAAAAACACTATCATCCCACACAGCCCCAGCCAAGCAATTTCTGCTGTCTCTCCCTCCCTCCTCTTTCTCTCTTTCTCTGCCTCCAATTACAATCTAGAGGGCTATTTCTCTCCAGGACAAAAACACTACCCGTAAACCCTCCCTCTCTCTTCCGATCACCCTCTCTCCTGCTCTCCTTTTCTCTATCCCTCTCTCTTTCCTGCGCTCTCTCCCTCACTCTTTTCTCAGCTGAGAGTTGCAGAGTGGAAATGAACAAGCTGTAAACACACACCACTTATCGGAGTGTGTGCTATTGTGTGTTTGTGGGGGTAGCGTTGGCTATAGGAATAGGTGGAGGGTTAGGGTATAGGGAGCCATATGCACACAGACCGACAGACAAGCAGACCACAGGTACACAGACTGACTTTAATATGATTGACAGTTGTGAAGAGCATGGCCTTCTTCAGGAAAACCAACATCTTGACCAGGACCCAGTCTACTCTGTAGGTTAACATCTTGACCAGGACCCAGTCTACTCTGTAGGTTAACATCTTGACCAGGACCCAGTCTACTCTGTAGGTTAACATCTTGACCAGGACCCAGTCTACTCTGTAGGTTAACATCTTGACCAGGACCCAGTCTACTCTGTAGGTTAACATCTTGACCAGGACCCAGTCTACTCTGTAGGTTAACATCTTGACCAGGACCCAGTCTACTCTGTAGGTTAACATCTTGACCAGGACCCAGTCTACTCTGTAGGTTACCAGGGTTCTGATCATAGAATGCAGTAAATTTTTAAGTTAATTAAAATTCCATGTATTCATTAAAAAATGAACTTAGAAAATAATGGCTTTGAATTCTCTTTCTGATTTGAAAACTGAATTGACCCCCACCCTGATACATCGACCCTTCGGGATTGTCGTTTCAAGGAATCACTGAAAATGTTTTTTCTAGTTTTTTGCAGATTCATGACTTATTATTTACAAAACTATAGCTAACTGTTTTAAATAAAGTATGGCGTAAGCAGTCTATCAGGCTTCTTAATAGGTACTTCCTGTGTAGGCCTTCCTGTAGCAGGATTGCATATTCAGATTCAGCACCTTGGACAGCAGTGAGGCCAATTCATATTCACGTCGGTAGCCATGAAGTGCTTTGAAAGGCTGATCATGGCTCACATCAACACAATCATCCGGGAAACCCTAGACCCACTCCAATTCACATACTGCCCCAACAGATTCGCAGATGACGTAATCTCAATCGCACTTCACACTGCCCTTTCCCACCTGGACAAAAGGAACACCTATGTGAGAATGCTGTTCATTGACTACAGCTCAGCATTCAACACCATAGTGCCCACGAAGCTAATAACTATGCTAAGGACCCTGGGACTAAACACTTCCCTCTGCAACTGGATCCTGGACTTCCTGACAGGCCACCCACAGGTGGTAAGGGTAGGCAACAACACGGGGGCCCCTCAGGAGTGCGTGCGTAGTCCCCTCCTGTACTTCCTCTTCACCCACGAATGCGTGGCCAAGCACGACTCCAACACCATCATTAAGTTTGCTGACGACACAACAGTGGTAGGCCTGATCAACGATAACGATGACACAGCCAATAGGGAGGAGGTCAGAGACCTGGCAGTGTGGTGCCTGGACAATAATCTCTCCCTCAATGTGAGCAAGACAAAGGAGATGATCGTGGACTACAGGAAAAAGGTGGGCCGAACACGCCCCCATTCACATCGACGGGTCTGTAGTGGAGCGGGTCGAGAGTTTCAAGTTCCTTGGTGTCCACATCACCAACAAACTATCATGATCCAAACATACCAATACAGCTGTGAAGAGGGCACGACAACACCTTTCCCCCTCAGGAGACTGAAAAGATTTGGCAATGGTCCCCAGATCCTCAAAAAGTTCTACAGCTACACCATCGAGAGCATCCTGACCGGTTGCATCACCGCCTGGTATGGTAACTGCTCGATATCTGACCGTAAGGCGCTACAGAGGGTAGTGTGTACGGCCCTGTACATCACTGGGGCCAAGCTTCTGCCATCCAGGACCTATATACTAGGAGATGTCAGAGGAAGGCCCCACAATTGTCAAAGACTCCAGTCACCCAAGTCATAGACTGTTCTCTCTGCTACTGCGTGGCAAGCGCTACCGGAGTGCCAAGTCAAGGTCCAAAAAGCTCCTTAACAGCTTCTACCCCCAAGCCATAAGACTGCTGAACAATTAATCAAATGGCCACCCGGACTATTTACATTGACCCCCCTTTGTTTTTACACTGCTGCTACTAGCAGTCTATTATCTATGCATTGTCACTTTACCCCAACCTACATGTGGAAACTACCTGTACCCCTGCACATTGACTCGATACTGGTACCCCCTGTATATAGCCTCGATTTTGTTATTTTATTGTGTTACTTTTTAGTTTATTTAGTAAATATTTTCTAAACTCTATTTCTATAACTGCATTGTTGGTTAAGGGCTTGTAAGTAAGCATTTCACGGTAAGGTCTACACCTGTTGTATTCGGCGCATGTGACAAAAAACATTTGATTTGATGTTCAGGATTCCCCTAGAGGTCATTGATGTTGCTGCAGCTTTACCAGACATAGCTTCTCTCCACTGTTATTTAGTTCTGAACGGCAGATTGCAGGGATTCTGATCACGCTGTCCGTGGTGTTGAATATGCATCTCTGCTATCTGCGCTATTTGCTTGTTTGTTTACATTATTATTCACGTGAAACCACGGGGATAACCTAAAAAAAGGTCTGGACAAAGAGTCATATTTTCAACATGGATGTGAGGGTGCAACCCTATAATTTGAACTCTGCTAGCTAGAGACTTCAATGACAGCTTGAGTACTGTATGATGCCAGCTCCAGCCTCGCTGACTGACTGACAGACAGTGAGAGATGGGGCTGCCCGCTACAATGCCAGACTGAAAAGCGGGAGAGTTTTGGCTCAGGCGGATACTTGGATGGCCTTTTATTTCCCCTTCTGAGATTGACACTGGTGAATGAGACACACACACACACACACACACACACACACACACACACACACACACATAGAGAGAGCGAGAGAGAGAGACTGATAGCATTCCCCTGCCTGTCGTAGTGACTGGCTCTGTGGAGTGTTTGACAAACCCATTAGGGAGAAGGCAGTGTAATACCTTGGTATGTGTGTCTGTAGTGACTGGTACAGGAAGACTTATTGTCGCTGTGATGACTGACTCACCACGTCTGACTGACATGTTACTGAGACTGTCTGTGCTGAAAAGAGACACTGAGACCCTGACACCAAGAGAGAAAGCCCTCAGACACATAGAGATACAGAGACGAGGACACACAGTGACGCCATGTGATGGTCTGGGATGGTTCCTCTCCCCATATCTCTGTCTTGTGTCAGTAAGGGGAGCAGTGGCCATTTTAGTATGTACATTTTGGTGGAGCAAAACATATATATATATGTGTGTGGGATGCATGCCAGCAAAGCCACTACACAACACTACACTAAACAATACATTAATTGCACTATACCATGGCTATACCTGGCTATCAGTGGAGCCATGTCTGGCAGCGAAACAGTTAATTCAGCCTCATTTACTGCGTTTTAAAAAAACATAGCTGATATGGCTGACTTGCTTCAACAAATGTGGTTTCTACTGACAATTGAGATGTACAAACTATGGCATAAGGGGACGACAAGCAGATAAGAGGCAATCCGTAATTTCGATTAAGACATTAATGAGCGAGCTAGGATGGACGTAGTCAATATAACTGTTTGTTTAGCACTTTTGAAATGTACAGCGACAGAATTCAGAACATGGGCCATTCTTACAGTGTTCTCCCTGTACACCAAGTCAGAACTGTAGGATAAATAAAGTGGGAATATAAGCAGACAATGAAAGCTCTTACAATATTCAATGATTACATTTCTCAAAAACAGGTTATAGGCTACATGTGCACCACCAAGTCAGAACAGTAGGTGAAATTAAGAGGTGAAAATAGACAATTATTAGGGTGAGGTCCAATCCGCTACTAACAGCTTACTACACAACATACACTTAGTATTACTTTCTTGGCTACAGTATACATATTTCCCTGGCATATTACATCATTTATGCAGAAGCATACAATACATTTTTGGAATCAACTTGTTGTGCTGTGCTCACTTGAACAGGAAGGTGGCGCAGTGGTCATTTGTGGAGTTATGGTGCTTTCAAGACAACTCGGGGGAAAAAAAGGTTGAATCGTGATGACGTCAGTGATCTTCAGGTCGTAGCTCTAAAAAGAGGCCCGAGTTCCTGATTTACAATTCTGAGTTGGATGAAAGTTCAAAATGCATTTTCCCAGTCGTAGCTCGTTCTTCACGAGTTCCCAGTTGTTTTGAACTCACTAAAGTCAGATTTTGTAGTTCCGAGTTAACAGTTGTTTTGACCGCGGCACAAATCATGCTTCATTGACAGCATGGCCAATGTTGAATGTTTATCATTTTAAACTAGGAAAAGAGACCCTTAATCTTAAAGTTAGGACCACACAGCCACAGCCACTCCACTGAATAGCAGGCTAATGATTGCTTTGCAACACTTGCAGTGATTCCTCCCAAATCTAGCCACTGATTCCTTCCAAATCACTCATTGTTGAAATTGCGATTTCCAACTTGTTGTGTAATGTTTATGTCCAACGGCCGATGAGCACCGATACATTTTTAAAAATATATATATTTTTTTACTTTTATCCCCTTATTTTTTTTCCCAATTTCGTGATATCCAGTTGGTAGTTACAGTCTTGTCTCATCTCTGCAACTCCTGTACGGACACGGGAGAGCCGAAGGTCGAGAGCCAGCCAAACCCTCCCCTAACCCGGACGACATGGGCCAATTGTGCACCGCCCCATGGGTCTCCCGGTCGTGGCCGGCTGCGACAGAGCCTGGAATCGAACCAGGATCTCTAGTTGCACAGCTAGCACTGCGATGCAGTGCCTTAGACCACTGCACCACTCGGAAGATGCACCGATACATTTTTTCTATAATTTCTCTCCATTATTTATCTTCATATGACAAGGATTAAAAAGGATTTGCCAGTAGATTGTCGACTTGATTCATGATGATGACTGCTAGCTAAGATTTTGAAAGTAGTCCAATCAAAGCTACTGTATATATATCGTGATTTGACGTCAATTTCATCTGTGGTCAATGACCTTGAGCCTTCTTGGATGGGCACTTGTAACTCTGGCTTGCCCCACCACCACAGAAAGCACTAAACTAGGCTGAAACACCTGCATTTTGGAGCTGACTTACTCAAGAAAACAAAAAAGTTTGTTTGTATTCAGCTTTATTAACTCAATGATATATATATTTTTTACATTGTTTGCACACTGGCATGTGACACGTATTAATGCCAAAATAACATGCAAAATAGGCAAGCCTTTTTTTGTCTCTGCCCCACCTGCCCTGAATGACGGGTCACCACTGAAGGGGAGACAGATATAGACATATACGGAAGATATCAGAGGACTGCCACTGGTGTGTCCACATTTACAGAAGGGTGTGACTAAATCTAGGTGTCAGACTTGTAACATGGTGTTGTTGGGGTCAAATGTCTATGATAGACGGGTCCAATAAAAAAGGGAAAGTGAGGTAGAACAGAGAAATAGTAGAGAGACAAAGGGAGACAGTGGTAGAAAGAGAGAGAGCAGGGAGAGTGATACAGAGGAGAGAGACAGAGACAAAGCATGAGACCAAGAGAAAAGAGTGATGGTGAATTGAGGGTGTGTGTGTGTGTGTGTGTGTGTGTGTGTGTGTGTGTGTGTGTGTGTGTGTGTGTGTGTGTGTGTGGATTAGTGTGTGCGGCGGGGCCGGCAGCAGGCAGCTGAGCAGAACCAGCCAGCCCTCACAAACCAATCAAGCCTTCATTAGGCCGGGCGGGAGGGATCGATGGGCAGCCTGCATCAATTAAACAGGACCCACACCATACACACCTAGGTTACACAACGCTTACCACACCCACACCATACACACCTAGGTTACACAACGCTTACCACACCCACACCATACACACCTAGGTTACACAACGCTTACCACACCCACACCACACACACCTAGGTTACACAACGCTTACCACACCCACACCACACACACCTAGGTTACACAACGCTTACCACACCCACACACCTACACCACACACACCTAGGTTACACAACGCTTACCACACCCACACACCTACACCACACACACCTAGGTTACACAACGCTTACCACACCCACACCACACACACCTAGGTTACACAACGCTTACCACACCCACACACCTACACCACACACACCTAGGTTACACAACGCTTACCACACCCACACACCTACACCACACACACCTAGGTTACACAACGCTTACCACACCCACACACCTACACCACACACACCTAGGTTACACAACGCTTACCACACCCACACACCTACACCACACACACCTAGGTTACACAACGCTTACCACACCCACACACCTACACCACACACACCTAGGTTACACAACGCTTACCACACCCACACACCTACACCACACACACCTAGGTTACACAACGCTTACCACACCCACACACCTACACCACACACACCTAGGTTACACAACGCTTACCACACCCACACACCTACACCACACACACCTAGGTTACACAACGCTTACCACACCCACACACCTACACCACACACACCTA